>NW_017731707.1:147772-159399 GCF_001890085.2 Hipposideros armiger
CTAAAAAAAAAAAAAAAGGCTAGATATCCAAAGTTATAAAGTACTTGTGGGAAGCTGCTATGGACTGAATGTTTGTGTCCCCCCAAAATTCATATGTTCAAACTGGTATCTCCAATGTGATGGTATTTGGAGATGGTGCCTTCAGAGGTAATTATATCACAAGAGTGGAGTGAGTCTCTCTCTCTCTCTCTTTCTCTCTCTCTCTCTCTCTCTCATTCTCTCTCTCTCTCTCTCTCTCTCTCTCTCTCTCTTTCTCTCTCTCTTCTCTCTGCTGTGTGAGGATACTGCAAAATATCTATCTGCAAACCAGGAAGAGGACCCTGACTAGGAATTAAATTGTTCAGCATCATGGGCACCTTGATCATGAACTTCCCAGACTCCAAAACTGTGAGAAACAAATTTCTATTGTTTAAAGCCACCCAGTCTCTGGTATTTTTGTTATAACAGCCCAAATTGATTAAGACAAAAGCTAATGAGTTTTGATCTAGTAAGTGCCAAGTAAAGAGTTATAGCAAATGTCACCTTACTATAAAACAATAGAATTCTTGACTTTAGAATAATATCATTTATATTTACAGTGCAGAGAAATAATGTACATATGCATACATAATATCTTTATAGATAGACTTAAATATAAAAACTAAATGAGGCATGGGGAAACAAATATACCAGTTTCTTCAGTATCCAGTGAACACAAACTATAATCAGGAATTTGGTGCATAATTCCACAGTCAACTAATTGAAAATTGCAACTTTAACCATAAAGATTTATAAAGGTTATTGCAACAGGTAAGGCTATTATCTAAATACTATTGTAATGGTTTCATTTTCAATTATGAAGAAATATACTCTATCCCTGGCCTTTCCCATCATGCTACAGCAACTGATAAATATTTACATTCATGGTTATAACTCATTAGAAAAAGAAAATATTCAAATGTAGTTGTAGTAGATTTCCTTTTATTGGAATTCTTTGAGGAGCATCAAGTGAAACAAAATATGCATATTACTGCATTTTAGCACTTAGCCTACTGTAAGATACAGAGCATTTCAAAAAGGTTTAATGCTCTTCAGCTTAAAATATATTTCCAATTACATATGCTACTGCTTATATGATACAGGTCAAAGATTTACATTGCTTCACCAGCTCTGATTCACAGCTGGATTATGCAGAAACTATCTTCTATTTATTTACCAAAAGGCCACGTTTTAATCACAGATCATGGAAGAAGAAAACTCTCATTCCAAATCACACACCTTGAATCATGACTACTATATAATGGGAAATTCAAAAGCAGGTGATTCTTATAATTACATATTTTCCAGCGCTATGCCAACTCACTCTCTATGAAATGTCAACCAATGCTACAGGGCAAAAATGGGAGAGAACAGGAACAATGAGTAATTTAAAATAAAATTCATTTTGGTACATTAGAGTGGACTCAGAAATAACTACTTGTATCAATAAAGCTTTAAAGCCTCATATTAAGAAATGGCTGTCTTCATAATGAACTGAAATTTATAAATCATGCAGTCAATTTTGCTTATGAATATTCAGTCCTGTTTACACGTGAAGGTGGCAGAAAACTACTGAAAAGTAAATATCCATATGTGAGCATATCTTTAGAAATTTAAAAGGATCTATGAAATTGTTCATTGAAATGGACTGCATGGCTTTAAAATGCCATTTAGAGAGTTTAGATATTTATGGAACACATTTTTTCACACTGAGTTTATCCTTCAGCTCTATAAATAAAATAATAGCAAATACAAAAGATTCGTACACAAGGAAGTATTATCATCAATGTCAAGGCTACATTCAGCTTTAATGCTTTTCTCCTGCATCTATCTGATTTGATTAAATGGCACTTCAGATTATGACCACAGAACAGCACAGTCTATTAAATTGAGTGTATATGTGATGAGAAAAAGAGTCCCAATAATACATAAACTTTTAACCAAAATTTCCATGTATGTTTTACCGCCCTGTTCAACTCTCTGTCCAAAAAAACAAAATGGATATACATTTTAAGAAATACAAGCTTAAATACTTAAGGATGATATCTCAAAGTTATCTAGGAATACCTAGAAACAACTGCCAACACAGTCCCTAAGCAATGGGCTAATATAATGCACTCCAACCTACATAGAGAACTTCATCTATTGGTGCCTACCTAAATCATCCACCCGTTAAATCTTGTGTTTCTAACATTGATTTGGCTGTAGGGCTGTCACTCTTATGCCATACAAATACAGAATCACATGGATTTCGCTTGACTGAAACACATCTTCAAACAACAATGTCTGTTTATCTCTGTATCTCTAAGTACATATTTATCAAAATGTGCATCCGCAGCCCTATCAAATAAAGTCTTTGATCTGTTCCTGTAAAATCTGCTTTTGCTCTCTGATAAAATAGGTACATCACACAAATTTGAATGATTTTCACCAGTCTTGTAAATGTGGGTAGAACACACTTTCTGTACGAATGACAGGAACCAACTGGAAGGAAGAATGATCACCTTCCATCAAATTGCACTTTGAGGAGGAAGTATATAAATACATAACACATGACTGGTTTTTATTGATGAATGAACAAAGCTATCAAATAATCAGTAAAATACAAAACTGACTTCAAGGTAAATAAAATACCTCACAATTGGCCTGATATATTAGTAGCAAATTTTCCATTCATAACTGAATTTTGAGTTTTGTATCCCATTGTTCATATTAAAGGTTTGGAGTCAAAATGCCAAGAAAACCATCTAAGCAAATAAGTTAAATGAGTCTCAACATATATTCCAAGTCCTCTTAGATCACCATCATTATGTTAACACTCAATTAGGGCTGAATTAGTAAGATATTCCCTCTTAAGACTGGCACTTATCTCTGTAACTATTATGTTTAAAAATCAGAATAATGCTTGATGTCTTTGTAAAACATATCATGTCATAGATTAAATTATGTAGAGTTCTTTAAATATAAATACCAATGATATTTTTTAAATAATTAAAATATTTTATTAATATTAATCAATCTAAATTCTTTTTAAAAAGCTATAGTAAATGAGCTATGATTTAAAGCAAAACATTTTTAAATGGTTAATTTTTTTACCATTTTAATTCTGACTTTTTGATATTTTCATAACTTCCTAAAAATGGTGAGGCTCCAAAGAGTGTTTGTATTTGAATCTTTCTTTGAATAGGTCTGCTACAATAATGTTAGACTCACAGAATTTTGAGTTTTCTAAAACAAGAGCCTACATGATTTATATAGCAACAAGTCAATTAAACAAAACTTAATACTTTCATTTGTGAATTAAATGAATAAATTCTGCAACTTAAATATTTTATAGATTAAATGAGTGATACAACGAGGTTTCATGCTTTGATGCACTAATGTTTTGTTGACATTCATCAGAGATTAAACAAAAACTATTAGGTCAACCGTTGAATATCTCAGAAAGCTTCTTGTATTTTCAGTAAACTTAAATCTATACAAAGATTTAACTCTAAATAAGGTTTTCTTCTTTACCTTCACAGTGTTATCTATTCACTCTGTTCCTGTGATCATATAATGTAAATATTCTCTAACCCTGTTTCCATACCTTCACGGAATAATAGTGGGCCACTATGAGAATTCAGCAGGATCTCCCATTGCAAGCCTTCTTGAAAACCACTAGTTAATTTTAATCAAGACTAATAGCAGTGGGATTTGTTTATATTAACAATGTTTACTTCCAAATAGTTAAGTGTTTCCTCACCTGGCTTATACCCATAACTCACAAGGCCTATTCACAGCCCTTCCCTGGCTTTGGGCATGTTTCTCCACCGGCCTCTGGCTGAACTTGTTCTATGGTTTGAGAAATCAAGACTAAAAACCAAAGAGGATCATATTCAGCACCATATATTTTAAACTAGTCTTTCTCAAAAGTGTAATTCACAGGCATCAGAATCACCCAGATTAGTGTTAGAATGCATATTCCTTGGATTCATGCCAAAATAATAAATCATATTCTCTGACAGTGGAACCAAGAAAACATAACTTTAACAAATTCATTGCTTTAGGCTTCTAAAATACAATTTAGTACATAGCTATTCTCAAATATTATGTTTTAACATTAAATCATTTCTTCCTTAAATAATCTCAAATACTAGTAATCCAGAGAATAAACCTTCCTGAATTACGGATGAGACTATCATTTTGTCTAGAATATATCGGAAGTTCTTGTCCCTGTACCTGCCTGTGGTAAAGCCTCAATCAATGCTTGGTGAGCCGAACGGAGCAAACCAAGGAAGATAGAGTCCATCAAGGAGTCCACGCAACTGTTGTCTGAGAGAAAAGAGATGAGTAGGAGACTGGCATAATTAAGATAGAAAAGAGATGCACTTTTCAGTGATAGCCTTCAAAAACATGAATTCTGTCATAGACATGTCACACTATTTCAATTTGGGGCCAAATGTGCAAAACTTATTTCATGATCATGGAGGCTGCAATTCTTTGAAGTATATTAGCATCTCTATTTCATTTTAGTCCATTTTTTTCCAGAATAAACTATAAACCTAAATCCAAATTCAAGACTTCTAGCCATTTACCCCTCATAAATTCCCTAAACCTTGTTTAGTTTCCTCCTTTATATAAGGGGGATAAAACAGTCCAGAAAAGTTAAGCCACTTCCACAAAATCGCACAATGAATAAGGACCAAATTATTCAACCACTTTTAATCCTAGTAACATCCTGAGAGGAAAGAAGGGAAAATAAAATTACTTAAATTTTATAGGAAACTGAATTAATAGCTGAATTGTACGGACTCTATGGTTTTAACAACTCTTCTTAGACTTATACACTGCCTTTTTAATCTTCTTTAGCCATCTTTAGCACCTTCCAACAACATCAAATTGGCCAAACAAATATCATGTTAATTAAGTGAGTATGTTATGGCTTTACCTGAATGTGACATTTTCCTAACAGGTCAGTTTGGTCTAGGAGATGGAATAAATTGAGGTCTGTATGATAAATTTAGGGAGATTGTTCCTGGATTATTAATTCATTAGAATACCAAAAGTGAATATAATTTTGGTTTTATACCTACACTTTTAAACATATAAGCACATATACATTTAAGGAAAACAAAAATATCACAATCTTAAATATCAAATTGTGTTCAGATATCCATATTTTCACACTGCTAGTTGTCAAAGCTGCCATACACTGCTACTTCCTAAACCTGTTATAAACAATATACATATTCTTTTAAATCTAGGGTTAAATGTTATTTTCCTAGAAACCAAATAGCCATAAGTCTCATCTTTTGGTGAAGGCTGCCTCTCTGTGGCTGGATGCAATGTGTCAAGTTCTCAGAAAAACAATTTTCTCTCTCACTTTTTTTTTTAACTGGTAAAAAAGATCTAAAAAATATTTTGAAATACATACATTTAAATACATTACCTCTTCTTTCAGGATATTTTTGTCTCCATGTTTGGAAAGGTCCTTGGACCCTGAGGAACTGTCTCATTCACCTAAGTATGCACGTATAATGACAGATGAAAACAGGATTTATGCAAGTAACAGACACCAAGTAAAATAGAATTGCTCAAATAGAATAGACATGTTTGCTGTCTTTTTTGAAAGCTGACGTCATTATTCACTTTGTACTGAGTGACCTCTGCTGGTCAAAAAGACACACTTGTTAATCGACAGCATGCCTACCAGAAAGCAGCTGTTTTCTTAATTTCCTGAAGGAATTACTGAAAGATACAGTGTGCCAAAATAGGATGCCTCCCATTCACTTAAAGAACAGGAACCTATCCCATTTCGTACACTGAAACTCCAAAAGCAAATATGAAATGGATATCTTTAAAAAAACATTGCTCTTTCTCTATTAATGACCAGTGTTAGTTGAAATGAAACTAGGCTCAAAAGGCCTTCTTAATGTAAGACGTGTTTAGGAAGGATATTGTTTTCTACAACAAACTTTTTTTTTTTCAGATTTGGTGCTTTTAACTGAAAGAGTAGCATTTGTATATTTTTAACTGAAAAGCACAAAATCTCTCTCCACCATAAGCATGTGATTTGTTATATCTCAAAAATAAAGGACTTATTTAATTAAGCAATACAGTCAAAGAAGTGGCATTTACCATCTCTGAAACAGAACATGCTACCTTACCAGAAACAGTAAAAATGAATTAAGAGAAGATACCCAGAGGGTAATAGTAAACATTTCAATAACTAATTCACTCTGCTTTGTTGTTTTTGTTTTGTTCAAACTATAAGTATGCCAAAAAGCATCACTGAGAGAACTGTGCTAATTCTTTTTTTAAATGATTTTAATAGAGGTCAAAACCTTTGACATGAAGTATACCAATAAAAACACTAAAGAAAATTATAAATCCTGATTGCTAATTATTGCAATATTGCCATCCCCCCCCCTTTTTTTTTTCTGTTTAAGTGTCCAGGAGGAAAAAAAAAGAAACATATTTGGTTTCTTCTTCAGCAAATACTAAAATCTATTTATATGCAAATAAGCTATCCATTATTAGTATGAGAAGAGACTTGTGCATATAGGGAGACATAAATTATCACTAGAAACCATTAATGAAATCTATTTCAAAACATAACATTTTACAAGAGCCCTCACTCATGTAATATTTGTTTAAGCCTAGAGGGGTAACAGTGAGTTCTACACTTAGATGAAACCTGATACTCCATTATTTCCCATGCCAATTTGTTTTGTAAAATGCACTTATCCTTTCCTTAGAAATGACTTGATAATTGTAACTCCAATGAGTCTTTTTAGAAAACTTTATCATTGAAGTTAGAGTCCTATGTGTTTTCGCATAATTGCCAGATTTTTAGGAGCGTTACAATCATTGTTATTCCCTGAGGTTTAAAAACATTAACATGAATCTTTATACTCTGAGAGTAGTAACATAAAAATAAATGAGTTTTAAAAAGAAGGCACATGAGTCTTTCTGGAATAAGTTGAATTTCTCTGGAAAAGAATAAAGCAAGCAATAATCAATAGAGACTATAAAATAATCTCATGCCTTGCCCGTTTTCTCTTTGGGTTTCTTGTTTTGTTCTTCTCGAGTTTATAAATTCCTTGTTTGGGCCAGATTTGAGGATCCGACAGTTTTAAACATCGCAGATTATCTTCTTCCTTCTGTCATCTACTTAACTTTGCCTACGATGCCCAATGTAGAACTGAAATCCTTAGTTTTGATATAATCAAGCTCATACAATTTTTTGCCTTATGGCTCTTCTGAAGTATTTATTAAGAAGTCTTTCTCCACTTTTTTAGGTTATGATGGTATTCTCCAGTCTTTTCTTCTATTAACTTTGTAGTTTTACCTTTTCATTTAGGTCTTTAATCCATTTGGATTCCAACATTGTATGTGGTTTTTTGTAAGGATCTAACCTTATTTTTCTTTAGTTAGTATGTTCATTTTCCCAGTATGCCCCACTAAAGTTTTCCCTTACATCTTGATCTGTAGTGACATCTTTATGATAAATTGTCTTCATATATGCACGGATCTGTCTCTGAGCTATTTTCTTTGTTTCATTATCCATTTATCTTATTTTTGTGCCAAAACCACAATGTTTTTAATATAGTTCTGCAATATGTCTTAATAAATGGTATGGGAATTTCTTTCCTTTCCCTTCTTTCAGTTATTCATGTACCTTTATTCATGTACCTAAATTTTACATAAATTTTAGTGTATTTATCAATTTCTTCAAAAGTTTAACTAGAATCCAAAGTGAAATTATATTTATAGTTTAAAATAGGGAAAATTGGTAGTTTTATTATATGAAGTCATCCCATTCAAGAGCCTTGAATTAGCTCTTCATTTACTCAGACCATTATTAAAATTTTCAAAATCTCTCTATGAAAACCTTTTGTCTTCTTAGTTAATTTCTAAAAACTTTATTCCTTTGGGGAGTTGTACTTACTTTTATTACTTTTTTATACTTGATCACTGCTGGTATTATGTACATCATTCTTATATCTAACTAGCATGCTGAATTTTCTTATTAGTTCTAGTAGTTTCTACATTTTTAAAAACTGTTTTGCTATAAGATGCTATAATCTAAAATTAAAGGTAGTTTTATCTATTTTCTTTCAATCCTTCTGTTTCTTCGATGTTCTTAGGAATTGGTGTGAATCACCAACTTTGTTAAGGTATGGTAACAGTGGGTAGTCTTGTCTTCCTTCCTTTAGGAATAGCGTTCAGTGTGAATTTTTGGTTTATAATCTTTTTCAAATTAATGAACTTACTTGTATGGATAGTTTTTCAAGTTTTTGTCTCTTAAGCACAAATAAGTACATTTAATTAAGATTTTTTTCCACAGCTCTTTATTACAGTACTTTTTAAAACAATATAGTACAAAAACTGAAAGCACCTTAGAACACACTGCCAGCAAAACTCTTCTTGTATCTATCCCTGTTGGATTATCTTTGCTCCAAGATGACTGAGCAGTTTAAGATGCAATGTTCTTCTGCCCATCACCCTCTACTATCCTTCTTGCTAGTATTTAATAGAAAAGAGCACATGAAACTGAGGATGAGGTATAATAGTGGGAAGGAAGTCAGCTGTTCTACTTATTAATCTTAAGAGAGGCCCGCTATTCAGAATATCCCTCCCTCCGCCAATCAAGATAGAGTTGCAAATCAGAAGTTGTTAAAGAGAGAAGACAATAGCACCACTTATATCAGTGTGTTCAAAGAGCACCCAAATAGATAGTCTTTTTTAAAAATATATGATCCGATGCCAAAGATCAAGTGGCATGTGACAAGAGCTACAAGCATGAAAGACAAAGACCAAAATAAATTTTAAAAACTGACGCTAGAGAAATGAGATTGTTTAGAAAACAATAGAACTTAAAAAAATTAAATAAAATACTAAAATACATTTACTATACTATTGTATTTATAAAACAAAGAACAATCAGAGAACAAGAATGTATTCTAAGAGCACATAACCGTTGGTATAGGAAATTCAATGAAACAAGAAAATAGCTAAAGAAAAAAAGACCTTCCAGCTATAAAACAAAAGAACAAAAGAGAGAGAGCTAGAGATAACATAATAAAAAAGTAGAGACTTTTTTTTTAAACCACTTGGTAGGTTCAAAATCCAGTTATCAGAAAGAGAAAATAGAAAATGCCAAGAGGAAATTATGATATAAATTCTAGAGGTCTGTACACTTAAAAATGGTAAAGATGGTAAATCTTACGTTATGTGTACTTTTTTTAAAGATAATTTAAAGTTTCAGAAAACATAAGAAAGTGACGGTCTAAATACGAAACTAATTAAAATGTGGCAAAATTTAAGCAACTACTGGAATGTAGAAGAGAAAATCCAAGTTATTTTTATGACAAGAATGTACTACTTTGAGAAGCCTAAAGGTAATGACATTGGAACCACAAACAGAAAATTCACCATTGCATTACATTTGCTTCATCACCGAATAATTTTAAAAAGTTTGTCTCTGGTAACATGGAAGAATGATGCAATAGTCTATTGCTTTTCTCTGAGCTCTTCTATACAATTTTGTTTGTTATACACACACACACACACACAAAAAAAAAAATCTCTGTGGCTTCTGTTTCTAAAAGTATATGTTCCATAGAGATAGAAACAGAATTTTGAAAAGAAGGGAATTTATGCTTTTGCTGAAATATCTGAGTCCTTAAATAAATGTGAAATTCATAAAATCATCAGAAGGAATAGGTAAAAATTAAATACATAATTATCTACAGATTGGTTTCTATAGTTAAATATTGAAAACATAAAATTATATAAATAAATATATTAGGCATAAACTGTGTGTTCATATAGTATTTCTATATTAATGATATCTCTATCTCATGGTACCATATTAGCTTTACATTTACCCTTTTAAATATTTATGTTCCTTAACAAATCATTGAGAAATTTAAATAAAAATGTCTTTTATATGAGTGTGATTATCTGTAACGAATTTGCCAGCATGGATTTTGTAGTGTTTCGGTGAAAAAGTGGTATATTTGCCAAATGATGAGGCTAAAGTCAAGCAAAGGTGACAATGCCTATCTCATCTTTTATCAGACTTGCAAAAACCTGAAACTCTTGCTTTTCCAAGCATTGAAGCAATATTCCCCCAGGTTTTTTCTGCAGAATAAAAGTTTTACAGAATGTCAGTTGATGTCACACATATAAAGTGTTCTCTGGTCCAGTAAATTTGGGGAAAGTTGGATTAAACAAGATTAAAACAGGTTTCTTTATTGCAGGTCATGGCAGCACCTGTGATATTCTAATTCACACATCACAAAGGATTAATACAATGTGCGCATTTCCTGACATACACGTTTGAACATGAACTCTTTCCCCTCCCCCCCCCCACAATCTTCTCATAGAGCTATTTGTGGAATATATTTTGGCAAATTTTAACTAAGGATAACCACCTTAGTTCCCCAATTTCTAGTGTCATTTTCAATGTACTAATTCTGAAATGGTAATTTAAATGTTAGCTGTGGAGCTGATTAAAAAACACAAATGAAAGCAGAGACAACATTATAATAAAGACTTTTTTTTCTACTGTTATTAAAAAATTCAAAGTAAATTATAGTTAAAAAGCCATTTAAAAAGACACATTAAAAAGCCATTTATATCATCTTTGGTTTTGGATATTATAAAACTGTGCTCCTCAGTTTGCATAATCAGTCATCTTTAGCAACGCATATTATTATCTAGTCAGACAATGGCTTTGTCAGTTTCAGCATGTAGTGTCTTTGGGTAACCATAAAGTATGAACCAAAGAATTACATCAATAGTGAATGGCATTCTGTATAATTGGTCACAGCTGCAAGAAACTTATTCATTTATATTCTCTTCAACCTCTCCATCTTCTAATCAAAAACAAAACAAGACAAAACTTAGAAGCATAGTGGTTATAATCTGTCTGAAATGTGTACAATAGAATTATTATATGGTGTAGTAAGAGAAAATATGGGTAATTAGAAAAATGAGATACTTGGAGGAAAAGAAGTTCATTCATTTATAAATATTAGTTTAAAAAGGCATTCCATTTCATTGATGACATTTTTCACTTTTATTAATATGTTTTTAATTTCATCAGAGGCAAAAAAAAAGTCACCTAAGTAGGTAGAAATTATTAGGTTTTTGGTTGAAGAAATCTATATGTAGAAGTATTTTCCAAGTTGTTATTATCTTGATAATGTATTCATTTCCTCTCCTATATAGCAAAGGTAATTTATTCATGATCACCACAGAGAAAATTTCAGGATCTAATCTTGCTGAAAGGCTTATTTGGCCCAGGAAACAGATTCACTTTAAAATCTGAGCACACTTGAAGCTGTTGCCCAGATCTGAGACAAAAAAAAAAAAAAGTTGATGAAAGAAAAGCTCAGTTGCAGTTATACAGCATGTTTGACCAAATTGAACAAGCCTCTCAGCAGAGACTATGGAAAGGCTACAGCAGCATTAGACTTCAGAAAATGTCATCCAAAATACAAGCAAGAAAAGGAAGAATACCTTATCCCTAGAAATATCTTCTGGAGATCTTTATATCAAGAAATCTGTGTTAGTATGAGCGTGCACGTGTGTGTGTGTGTGTGTGTGTGTGTGTG
>NW_017731707.1:159434-226799 GCF_001890085.2 Hipposideros armiger
GAGAGAGAGAGAGAGAGAGAGAGAGAGAGAGAGAGAGAGATTTCTTGGGGCTAACTGAAGAAAGACAAAACAGTGCCTAACTTTAGATCTTAAAATTCTCATCTCATTTCAAGGACTTGTGCCCTTAGCTAATTTCTGGAAAGAAAGCACCTGCTATCAAGGTTCAGACGAAGCTATGTTGGACACTAGTAGACTATGGGGAAGAATATATGACTTTTGCTATCTCTCAAAGTTGAAGAATAAAATAGAACTGGTGTCACCACAGTTCCTTTTATTTTGTTGAAGCTACCTGGATGGGTGATTTAGTTGTAATTTCAAGAGTTACATTAATTTTGACAACCATTATGGAAATAGAAATGTGTTAAAGGTATTAGATAAGTCCATGTGATAATGCTGTGCCTCTGCAGACTCTGACATTTTGAGGAGGAGCTCTTTTCTCTCCTACACATTCAGGAGTTTTAAACACTAAACAAGGTGAGTGAGGTGGACTGGAACTAGCCCACAGATGCGAGATTGAATCCAGGCTGCCTGTAACGTCCTAAACCCTCTTAAGGAGCATGATTAGAGGCAATGTAGGTAAAAGGCCACAAGAAAATTACTAAAGAAACCAGACAAGGCCAATTAAATCTATCACAAGCATCTAGAAACACAGCCTTCATAAAATAAATTCATTTTAAAGTGGCTTTTGTTTTAAGCACGGATTGAAAGAAAAATAATAAGAAAAGCTACCCAACTTTAAAAAAGTTTTATTTTCCTTTTTCTTTTTTTCAGGTATGTACTCAAGTACAAAAAGCTAAGAACTACATTTTAGCTGTATTATGAACAATAGTCATTTTATTAGATTTATGTTGCCCAAAGGGTTAGTTTATTATCCTTCAAACCTAGTATTGTGCATTTGTACAGTAGTTGCTTTTAAATATTATCAGAGTGAATGAAGGAATGAGATCAGATTAAAAACTCTCAATTCCAAGCTTTGGAGAAATATTTACATCTTGACTACTGTCTCATTTATATAGATTTCCTCTTATTTACACAACCAAAAAAATCTAAATTTTATATTATGATTGTGGAAGGCTATGATAAACCAAAGGTATGATCATTTGTTTCCAAATTTCTCAGAGCTTGAATCTCCTATTAATAGCTGATCTTTCATTTTATATTCTGGAGGGCTAGTCTGTAGAAACTGAAGTTAAAGAAAATTCTCCTGTTGTATCTTCTGTTTAAGGTGCTAATTCATTTAGCATCTTGGTGTTATAGGGGATACAAAAAGGATTATTAATCGAGTTCTACCTCATGGAAATTCCAGTAGAGTGCAAAGGGAAATAAGACAAATGTATCTATGCATATATTACAAGATAGACTAAGACTAGTACCATTAGTACCGTGGGGCTTTAAAAGAGTGAGAGATTTAATTTGGTTGGCAGAGTCAGAAAATGCTTCACAAAAGAAGACATTTAAGATATGTTGAGAAAATGAGTGGATTTTTGCTAAACAGGTATGAGCTATTCCTAGGTGAAGGAAACAGCATAGTCAAATCTTTACAAAGCAAAACATAAGGCATGGTTTGGGAATTGAATAGTATAATTCTATTAGATGTATAATACGGAATAGTATAATTCTACTATTTGATATAGTAGATGAACAGAATAAAGGAGAGGATGAAGAATAGAGAAGATATAACTGGAATGGGAAGTCTGGGGATGCACTACATAAGCTGAATGAAGCCTTTGCATTTATATAATAGTTGATAATAAACCACAAAATGCTGTTGAGCTTGGGAATAGTAAGGCCGGAGCTGTGTTTTAGGATATGCTTAAACTTCTGAGATTACGGTATTCTTAATTTTTTTCTCTTTCTAAAACATTATTTCCTATAGAATAAATTTGATGGTTTATCCATACTACTCAGAATATGTAATATGTACTATTCTAAGAAGTATAGAATAACTTGTAAAGGATAAGCCCATAGGTAATTATTGTGTGGCCTTATCTTACTACCACATGCTCTTTGTTGGGGGATAGAGAAGAGGAATGATAGTATCTTATTATTATGAATACTATATTTCCACAAATATATTTTTTTAATTTTATTAAACATTTACAAAATAGTTCAATTTTCATTTCAATAATAGTTTTGATTATTTGAGCTGATAATTACTACATTCAAAAAATTAAAACAAATTATAGGTTGAAATGGAAGACTCCGGTAAATTTCTTTTTCTTCTTTACCCTCTGTTTTTCACATAAAAGAGAAATACATTGCTTTTAAAACTGCCAATGAGATTTCTTAATTACGCTAAGTTGACACTTTCAGAAATAGCTCCTTATAAAATCGTCTATTCAATCAATCTAAAAAGAAGTCACCAGTGGTTTAAGATGAGGTTTAAGAAATGTGCCATAATATGGTATAATTCATGGATTTTTATTGATACTTCAAAATTAGGGCCACGCCCAGAACTCCTTTCAGTCAAATTTAAGTCATACTTATCTTCTCTTTCAGAGCCTATTGCACAAAATAAGAATAAAATTGTATAGAAACATGTCCTTAATTGGTCCAATAAATCAAACTCACATCTGTGAAAAGCAATTATGGCATATTTAACTTTATTCTATTTTAAATCAATCTATAAAATTATGTGTTCCTCTCTGTACAAAAGATATTTTAAAAAACTAAAGGTATTTTTTCCTCTTTATTTTTCCTCTTAGTCTATTATTTCATGAAATCATCTCATATATTCACAAGTCTGTTAAACTATGTTACAATTATAAAACATCATAGCTTGATACATCTCATTAAACATTTTTATTAAAGATCTTTACTAAAATTAATTCCTTCATAAATAAAGTGTCAGAAAAGCTGTTGTCTTAATATCTATGGGAAAACATAATGTATTCTACTAGAATTTAGCAAAACCCTGGATGAATAAAACAGTCTTACATTGATTTATATGAGACAATGTTGTTCAATGAACCTAGATTAAAATCAGTTAAGAAAACTTGGGGAAAGCACATATTATATATGCATATGATTTTATCTTTACAAAATATTTCTCTGAGTCAATTAAACAGCTGTTCAGAGTAACAAAATGAATGTTCTCAAAATTACATTGCAATTTAATACTTGTTTGAAAATATAAAGAGTTAATCTTAACATCTGGATTTCTAATTTTCTATATAGATGTAGTATGAGAAGTTGACAGTCATTTGAGCTAATTTATCTTTGGGGCTTAAGAACCTCATCTTTTTCTCTAAAAGTTCTTGGATGCTCCAATTGCCCATTTCTATGTAATATTATAACCTTTACATCAAGTTTAGTTTTCTTTATACAGATGGTCATTTGATAATGATAGATGAAGTGTGGCTGAATAAACTGTTAAGAAATGGACATACTCATGAGAATTCTAGACTGTACCATAACTTTACCGTTAAGCCTTCAATATATTCTGTTACATTGTACAGAAATAAACCTGTATCAACTTGTATCTCTAGCTTACTAAATTAAAGGACACCATAATAAAAGTTTAAAAACAAAGCTATATATATATATTGGCTAGAATGATAATCATACTTAAATCCATAGATTTTAAAGCTAAAACACAGAGCCCCAATATTTGAAATGCAAAGTCTTTATTGCCCACCCTGGCTCCAGCAACCCAAGCCAGAAGCATGTGTTGCCAACTCCACAGCTGCCTGCCACGGAGCGGAGTTCAGGGGTTGGGTAGTCACTACTGGGGTTGTGTAGTCACTACTGCACTGAAAGATGAAGTGGACAGACATTAACAGCAATTTACCAGCCAAGCTTTCCCCTGGTGCTGAGGTGTTCAAATAGACATCAGGGTTCTAAACAGGCACTTCGGTTTCTACCTGTACAACTGTTTTCTAGATGGAGAGACAGATTCCTGGTGCTTCCTTCATTACTTTCCCTGACTTCGCTCCTCATCAAATGGGTTCTTAATTCACAAATTTATTAGCTAGCCCAGACTTCTCTCCCAATTCCCAGACTCTGATATCTAATTTCCACCTCTGTGGACTCGTCATGCTGCCACTCGATCAAACCATTTCCGTCTGATGTATGCCGTCTCCCGCTCCTAAATGACCATTTCACAACATCTCTCTTCCCTATTGCCCGATAAACCTTCCCTGTCGGCCAATTACAGTACTTTCTACCTCAAAGAAAATTAAAGCAATCAGAGGAGATTTCCACAGACCCCCCCCCATTACCAATTGCCCAGCTCCTGTCATCTGCACGTTCATCCTACCCTGCCGTCTGTTAACACAGATCCACACTCACGGCCATGAAAGCCAGGAGGTGAGAATCATTGAGGCCATTTTAAAAATCTACTTACCACATTCTTTGTGACACAAGAATATCCTGTGGCTAGTTTTGCTGACCATAATTTTGGAAACACCACTCTTGGTGAATGGGTGAGTGAGAGTAGTTAGGTCAAATTAAGAAGAAAAAAAAAAGTTAATTCAAGATTTCTGCTTACCTTCATACTTCAAAAAATTCTGTGTGGCAAGCTTTGGGGAGAAAGAGTACACTTTTTCACTTTTGTGATTTTCATTTATCTAACAACTACCAAATAAGTGTGAGTCTTTACCTATAGTTTCTCAAGTATAAAATATTTTTAAAATCTTGCAGAGAATGGTATGCCATGTCTATTAGTTACTCAAGTATGTCCTCTAACAATATACTATAACTGCAATCAGACTGTAATATAGAAAACCCTGAAAAATATTCACCTGAATTACTGGTACATGGAAAGCAACATAATAGTGTAGAGAGGGAAAACGGTGCTCGTGTTGCATGCTCTAGCATTCTCTTCTATTGTCAGGATTTATCAATATCTGCTCTAGAACGGAGTTATCTTGATTTGCTCTGACATAAGCCCATTTCCCACAGACATACTACATTTCCTTTTCCCTAGTGGTATAAATATTGTCGATTACCTTAAAAAAAAGCCATGTTTTATATTGCCTTCATTTCTCTTCATCTTTATTTGATGTTTAAAAAAATATTTGGTTCTCAAGAATAGACTGGCACTGTATGTGTATCTAAATTTGACCAATATTTTCTTAAATGAAGAGATCAGCTAAGCCTTTATATTAATTTATATTTACTGGGTTCCCTGAATATGCTGCAGAGCAGTCAAATGCTCTCGCTAAGCTTATATTCTTAGAAAATGATCCTCTATGAAAGACGTGTCAAATCCATTCTATTTTTATGGGTTTCTATCTTTTTTCATGCCATGTTCTTTGATTTCAAATGTTAAAATTCCTTGCATAAGTCTTAGGAAACAGAGCCCAGTGAGTTATGTTCTAAAAATATAAAATAACTATTCGTGACACCTAGAATAAGATTCACAAAAACAATGAAAAACCTTGACCATCACATGGTTGGCCCTTCAAATTTGTGGCTCTTGTTAGACCGAGCAACATTGCCTGAGTATATTGCTGATTATTTCTAATCAGAATTTTTCTTCTTCTCTCTCCTCTGTTCTTTTCTCTCTTCCTCTGTTTTTTTTTATTATTATTTTATCTCTCTCTTCCATACCTTCCTCTCTCCCCACAAGAGTTTTTTCAAATCTTCCCACCTCTTGAAGGACGTGAATGAATCACTCAATGACAATTTGTGCCTTGGCATGTTGTGATGTTTTAAAATTGAAAGATCACAAGATGGACAAAATTGTTAAAAGTGCAAGCAATTTATTCCCTCTTACATTCTTTATAGGTTGTGCCAATTCCCCGTGCCTTTCAGAAAACGATTTTGCCTCTTATTTTGAGGAGAAATTAGTGTCTCTGAGGAGGAAATCCCTCAATTCCTTGTTTCTTCCTCTCATTCCAAGAAGCATTGGAGCATTTCTTCTTTTTCTCCTAAAATAAAATTTTTTACTATTTTTTTTAAGTCAAAGCCCTATCTGCTGTTTTTATTACAATCTCAAGAATTGTTCACATGGTCAAAAGCAGTTCTTTGAATACAATCTGATGTGGGGTTTTTTGTTTGTTTGTTTTTTTAATTAAAATTTATTGGAGCAATCCCTCTCCTGGGTATATACACCAAAAATCTGAAAACATTTATCCGTAAAGATATATGTGTTCTGATGTTCATTGCTGCTTCATTTTATGGAGCATTTCTACTATTTCTATTTTCCTCTTTTTAATTTCTGAAGGAAACTGAGAGCAGAACATCAGAAAAAAGTTAAAAATAGTTTTTATCTGGTTACATTTTTATGTGCTCATCACATTGCTTCCGTTTCCTATTATCCCATCCTCCTTGCTATAGTAAGGGGCTCGAAAATAATCAAGGCAGCAGCTACCACTGTTGATTGTAACCCAAACCAATCATTTGTAAGAGCCACTATAAGATGCAACCTACCACTTAGAGGCCCCTTGACTTTTCTCTCAGCAGTGAAAACACCAGGTGAAAGATGTGAGAAACCTGAATTCACAGATATTTTCTTTATTTCCACGGACTACAGCCATCTCACATGTAGTATCCATGAAGTTGAAAACTTGGTACTGGTCGTTTATTATAATTCAAGAGCATCCCTTCATTATTTCATCCTTTCATCTTTTGGTCATAACAAAAACCCTTTGAAAATGCCTCCCTGACCTACCTACGAAATGAAGTTAATTATATCACAAGCAGCTCTTCTCCTAATTAAACTTACTCCAAACACAAGTGCACTTTTCTCATTTTATTATCATTAACACTAGGATGAGGTGCTCTAGTTGGCAATTAGGTTAATATTCTGCTTCATGAGATTGACTCTCAACTGCAATAGGGGCTCAACTCAGGTTTGTGGTGATAAGAAAGTAAACATTTTGCAAAGTCAGTCCCTCTTGAAATATTATTTACAACATTCAACACCTTCCAGAATTCAGAGTTAACACTTTCTATATTTACTCCTAAACTAAATATGTATATATAATATATATATATATGTATACATATATATATATATACACACAATGCAAATCATTAGATCTCCTTCTGATTAATATTAATAACACTTTACGTATGATGAAACTAAAACCTCCACTAGCTCAAAAGGTATCAAGTTTCAAAACAAATGCATTTATGCATTATTAGTGGTCAGTTCATTCTATTTCTGTACAGTGTGTTTTCCTTATAATATTTTTGTACATATTTAATAGGGGTGTAGATAGGAGTCAACAGGTTGAGTAAGTTGTGTGGTTACCATCTGTGACTATATCATTGGCCTTATACTGGCTCCAATTTATTATATAAAGTTAAGAGCAAGACACCTCATTTCTCTGACAATTACCTTCAATGAAGAAAAAAATCTGCATTACAAAGTTGTTGGTAAATATTGCTAATGAGATGAACTGTAAACATTTAAATAATTTTAATTAAAATTGTTAGCTATTATTTTCATACATCATTTGAACATGTCAGTCTAGGCTTTAGGGGTTCTGAATTACTGGCCTTCAGTCTTTTTAATGAGAATTAAAATGATACAAAGAGGTGGTGGCAGGTATTTCAGAAAAAATGATTTTAGGAGGCCATTTGTGTGAGAAGAGAGAAACCCTACATGGTGATTTGCAAGGAAAATGTAAAAAAAAACAAAACAAAAAAAAAAACAGGGAGAGATAAAAGAGCCTATTAGAAAATGAAAGATATTTGGCTCTGGCATTCTAGACAGGAAAGGGATGAAAACCCCAATAAATTAAAGAAACAATAAAATTTTAGATTTAAAAACAAATAATGAATTTAGCAAGATGACAGAAAGCTGGACCTACTAGGGAGGACATTGCAAAAGACTTTGGGAAAATGCATGTGTAATATTTACGTTTAAATTGCTTGCTGATGAGAAAGACAAAATACACTGGACAATTAAGGATATATTTTATTCAGGTTACTGCATAAAATATGTCATTAATGAGAAACATATCAAGGCAAAGGAAGGGGGCCTGAAGTTCTAGAGAGGAAGGAAAATGAGAGTCATCACAAGCCTTGCAGGTGTCCCAAGACAGGATAAACATTGGTCTTTTTATATCAGAGGACGAGGAGGTTCTTTGCCATTAGCCTTTACTTGGAACACAAAATGGGGGGGGGCATTTCTTAATCTCCATTGCTTTCCCATATTACAGGGCTCAGAAAAAAGGGGGGTTAATATTATCATCATTCTCTGAAAAAAAATTCTGCTTCTATCTTTAGTGCAGTCGACTGTATGATACTTTGGGGTAACTAAAGGAAAGAGTTGAATTCTGTATTTCAGATTAATGGAATTGAGGCAGGGAAAAAAAATGCAGGTAGTGAGATATAAAGCAGAGATCACGGATTGACCAAAAGGAGGAAATTAAAATAAAAGGTGGTCGGAAAGAATGTAAGTCATCAAGAATCTTGAGCATTATTGAGTGGTTAGGGTGCTATATAAGGGGCTGGATTTTTCAAGTATGTTAAAAGGAAGATTGGAGGATTTAGTGTTTCCCAGGTAGTTAATATTTAGGCAATTCACATAAAACAAGAAAAATCAGGCACCCATGATAACCTCTGAAGGATGATGTAGAGAGGACTTAAGCTTGAAACAGTAGATTGAACTACAGAGTTTTCAAAATTTCTTCCAAATTTTTGAGTCAACAATTCTATGGTTAATATATTAGGAATGGGAACAAAAGAGAATCAGAAAGAAAACATAACGCTAAGCATGTAAAGATGGTCATATCAGAAAAAAAGATACTCTAACCCAGGTTCCTCAAGATCTCTGTATGTACTTCATTAGCAAGGGTGAGTGTATTAATTTCCTATTGCTGCGGTAACAGACTACTGCAACCATACTGGCTTAAAATAATGAAAATGTATTGTTTTACAGCTCTGGAAGTCAGAAATCCAAAAACAGCTCTCCCTGGGCTAAAATTCACGTATCTATAGGACCGCATTCCTTTCTGGTAGCTGTAGGGGAGAATCCATTTTCTTGCTTTTTCCAGCTTCTAGATATTGCCCATACTCCTTGGTTTATGACCCCTTCAAGCCAGCAATGGCAGCTTGGGTCTCACAATGTATCACTTTGATTCTCCTGCTTCCCTCTTTCACCTATAAAGTGCCTTGTGATTACACTGATCCCCCTCAAAAAAATCTAGGATAATCTCCCCATCTCAAAATCATTTGGCTATCAATTTGTAACCTTAACTATCGCTGCCATGTACTATGGGTTGAATTGTGCCACCCAAAAATATATGTTAAAGTTCTAACTCCCAGTACCTCGGAATGTGACCTAATTTGAAAATAGAGTTGTTGCAGATTAGTTAAAATGAGCTCATGTCGGAGTAGTACAAACTCTTAATCCAATATGACTGGTGTTCTTATAATAAAATGAGACAAGCATACAGAGGGAAGATAGCCATGTAACCGTGTAGGCAGAGGTTGGAGGTATGCATCTACAAGCAAAGGCATGCCAAGGACTGCCAGCAAGCAGCAGATGCTAGGAGAGGCAATGAAGAATTCTCTACTGGCTTCAAAGGGAGCATGGCCCCCTGCCGACATCTTTATGGAAACTTCTTGCCTGCAGACCTGTAGGACAACACATTTCTGTTGTTTTAAGGCAGGCAGTTTGTGGTATTTTGTTATGGCAGCCCAAGCAAACTAATACATGCTGTAACAAACATGTTCACAGGTTCTGAGAATTAGGAGACAGACATTATTAGGGGGTGGGAGGGGCGCGGGGGCATTATTCCAACTTTACAGTCAGTGGCAAAAATGATAAAAAATAGAAGACATTTGCCCTCTAATTAAGAAAGAACAAGATAAATCTATTTTTAAAGAAATGGAAATGATGGTCTTTTTTTTTTCCTTCTAATTTATATAGTACCCTGAGGCTTTTATCTTCCTGGAACTTCTATTAAGATTTCTGGATCATTTAGCAAAAATTTTAAACCACTGCTTTTTTTACTGATTTTACTATTAAGTGAATTAAGTGCTTACCTATATCAAGCTACTTTAAGTTTAGCTTAGGAAAAGACACAGTTTATATAAGAAATGTGTAGCCAAAGTATAGACCAGGCACTATGACAGAGCCTAAGTAGACGGGCGGGGGAGTATCTGTGCCAGCTCAGTGTCCTTGAGTTTTAAAAAAAAAGGAAAAAAAAACCAAAACAGTTTCTACTCTCAGTTTCAAAAAATTATTTTTTAATTTATTGGGGTAAGAACAGTTAACATGAGATCTACTCTCTTAACAAATTTTAGGGGTGCAATGCATTATTGTTGACGGCAAATACAATGCTGTATAGATCTCTAGAGCTTATGCATCTCACTTAGCTAAAACTTTACTCCATTGATTAGTGACTCCTTATTTCACTTCCCCCAGTCTCTGGAAACCACCATTCCACTTGTCTTCTATGAATTTGACTATACAAGATGCCTCATATAAGTGAAAACATAGAGTGTTTGTCTTTTTGTGACTGGTTTATTTCACTTAGCATGATGTCCTCAAGTTTCATCGTGTTGTCTCATATTGCAGAATTTCCTTCTTCTTTAAGGCTGAATAGTATTCCGCTACATGTATACACCACATTTTCTTTATCCATTCATCTCGATGGAAAGTTAGGCTGTTTCCAGATCTTGGCTATTGTGAATAGTTCTGTAATGAACATGGGAGCACCCAGATCTCTTTGAGATTCTGATTTCAATTTTTTGGAAACAGTTAAGAAGTAGAATTGCTGAGTTATAAGGTAGTTGTATTTTTAATTTTCTGAAGAACTTCCATATTGTTTTTCATAGCGATTATACCATTTTGCATTGAAATCAACAGTATGCAAAGGTTCCAATTTCTTCACATCCTCACCAACACCTTTTGTTTTTTGATAATAGCCAGACTTACAGGTATAAGGTGATATCTAATTGTGGTTTTGATTTTCATTCCCTGGTGACTAGTAACACAGATGATTTTTTCATATACCCATTGGCCAATGTATGTCTTCTTTGGAGCAATGTCTATTCAAGTCCTTAGGCCCATTTTTAACTGAGTACTAGGCGATTTTTTTTTTTTGCTATTTTTGTTCCTTATATATCTGGAGATTAATCTCTTATCCTATATATGGCTTTTCTCCCAGTCGTAGATTGCCTTTCCACTCTGTTTTCTTTGCTACGCAGAACAATATTTTAAAGACAAATTTAAATCTGTATTAAGTGCAGCTAGCGTCTAACAACACTCTTAGGGGTGGCAGAATTTCCTTTCTTTTTCTTACTTTGAAAGAAATATATATTTCCAGGCTTTTTGTCAGTGGACGCCGCTGAGTAAGCATCATTAAAATCTCCCCCCCCCCGCCCTTAGTTGTCATGTCTAAGTCAGACTCTCCCAAAGAGCCTGAACAGCTGTGGAAGCCCTTCATTGGAGATTTGAGCTTTGAAACAACCAAAGACGGTCTGAGAAGACATTTTGAGCAATGGGGACTGCTCACAGGCACTGTGGTGATGACAGACCCAAACACCAAGCACTCCGGAGGTTTTGGGTTTGTCACCTATGCCACTGTGGAGGAGGTGAACGCAACCTCAAAGGCAAGGCCACACAAGGTGGATGGAAGTTGTGGAACCAAAGAGGGCTGTCTCAAGAGATGATTCTCAAAGACCTGGTGCCCACTTTACTGTGAGAAAGATTTTTGTTGGTGGTATTAAAGAAGACACTGAAGAACATCACCTGAGAGATAATTTTGAACAATGTGGGAAAACTGAACTGACTGAAATCATGACTGACCGAGGCAATGGCAAGAAGAGAGGCTCTGCTTTTGTAACCTTTGATGACCAAGACTCTGTAGACAAACTGTCATTCAGAAATACCATGCTGTGAATGTCCACAACTGTGAAGTAAGGAAAGCCCTGCCTAACCAGGAAATGGCAAGTGCTTCATCCAGCCAAAGAGGTCGAAGTGATTCTGGAAACTTCGGTGGTGGTTGAGGAGGTGATTTTGGTGGCAATGACAACTTTGGTTGTGGAGGAAACTTCAGCAGTTGAGGTGGCTTTGGTGGCCACTGCAGTGGTGGAGGCTATGGTGGCAGTGGGAATGGCTATAATGGATTTGGTAATGATGGAAGCAATTTTGGAGGTGGCAGAAGCTACAATGATTTTGGCAATTACAACCATCAATCTTCAAATTTTGGATCCATGAAGGAGGAAACTTTGGAGGCAGAAGCTCTGGTCCTTATGGTGGTAGAGGCCAATCCTTTGCCAAACCACAAAACCAAGGTGGCTATGGCGGTTCCAGCAGCATCAGCAGCTATGGCAGTTGCAGGAGGTTTTGATTACTGTCAGGAAACAAAGCTTACTTAGCAGGAGAGGAGAGCCAGAGAAGTGACAGGGAAGCTACAGGTTACAACAGATTTGTGAGCCCAGCCAAGCACAGTAGTGGCAGGGTCTAGCTGCTACAAAGAAGACATGTATTAGACAATACTCATGTGTATGGGCAAAGAAAGAAAACTGTATTTGTGACTGATTGTATAACAGGTTATTTTAGTTTCTGTTCTGTGGAAAGTGTAAAGCATTCCAACAAAGGGTTTTCATGTAGATTTTTTTTTTGCACCCATGCTCTTGATTGCTAAATGTAACAGTCTGATCATAACACTGAATAAATGTGTCTTTAAAAAAAATCTTTCCAAAGACCTCTTAACCCAACCGAAACAAAATGACTCTTCACATTTTTTTCATTGTCAGATTTATCTTTCTCCTTCTTAATAGAGTAGGATTAACACATTTGTCTTTTGAGATAAGCACATTGGATGATGTTCCCTAGTGACCAATCTTTATAGGAACATTAGGTTCAGACCTATTCTGCCCATACAACTAGTAGCTGATAATAGAAAGGACAGGAGAATATGAATTGGTACAGCTGAAAAATGAGAGCTTTTGGCCTAATAGAAAGCTTTTTCCATATGAAAAGGATCTCATTTGCCTTATAGATGGGCAATCCATTAATAAATATGCACACATACTTCAATTATGAGGAACATGTAGCTAAAATGCCTCAGGGAAAAAAATAGAGAGAGAAAATTTCATTTTGCAACAGCAATGGAAAAGAAAATCAAAGCTATTGCCTCTCTCCTACTTAAAAAATATTTTACATTAAATTCAAGACTAAATACATACTAAGTTTTACAAATTAAAAACAAAAAATGCCTCAAGACAAAAACAAAACAAAACAAAAAAAGTGTCACTCAAAAACTCCTCAATTTCTTGTGAAGTATTTTCAGTTCCTTAGCTATCATTATCAGGTTATAAAAGATATTATTCTTAAAATCATATGGCTAAAAAAGAATAATGCATTCTAGTTTTTGCATAAATGTTAATATATGTTTTCTCACATAGCCAAAGCGTCCTGATTAAATCTTGCAAATATTCTCTCAATTTTGACTCTCAGAAGATTTAACTGTAAATATAATAATCAATGTTGTATTTTCAAAAAAATTGGACACAAATCTTAATACTAAAAAATAATAAGAACCCTTTACTCCAAGAATGCTATAAAGACCAGCATAAATAGTGTTAATTAATTACATAGTATATAGGTGATAAGTGATAAATTTAAACATACTGCCCTAACTCCTGAACCTTGGATTTTGGAAAACAAGAGATTAATCATACAAAGGTAGGCTAAAATACTATAAAACAAAAGATTATTTAAATCTAAGGGGAAGGATTTTAAAATAATTTTTTTAGTATATTGATATGTCAATGCTATACATTTCTATTACATAGTTTATTAGATTCCAGGACAAACTTTATTAGCTGGCATGTAACTGAGGACAAACATAGGACCTAAAAGTAGATGACCAAATGTCCCAGCTTGACCAGGACAGTCTTACTTTATTTATGCCTGCTCTCTGAAATCATTAACATAGGGCTGGCTGAATGGCTCATTTGGTTAAGAGCTCGCTCAAGAGTTTGAGCTCTGAGCAACAGCGGTTCAAGTCCAGCCTGAGCCGAGCAGCCGCTGAGCTGCCAATAGGTAGCAGGATGGCTCAACTAAAAAAAAAAAAAAGTGAAATCACTAACAGAGCTGTTCACTCTCAAAGATGAGCAATATTATATTGTCACCCTATCCAAAATAATTAAATCAGGAAGGCTAGGCCACAAAGGCATTGTACCTAATCAAATGTTTTAAGTTATATTTATAATTTAAAAAATAAAAATGTATATAGTTAAGATAGATATGTTATTTACATCTAGTGATTTATTGACAGCATATCACCACCTACGGATAGCAGAGCACTCTGCTCTAATTTGGCTCCAACTCCAAGTTGGCTTTCTTATTTATTTTGGGTAATTGAAAAGGGAAGAAATAGGTTGATAATAAGGGGAATAAAAATCCAAATAGGAATGCACCTATCTGTTCAGAAATTCAAATTTAAGAAATTCAAGTCTACTGCTTTGGATGTATTATAGAGCAGGAAAGTGAGACAACTTGAAAGTTAGGTTATGGGAGTATTACAGCGATCTAGGAGGAAATTAAAGAATGTGAGAGGTGTGAGGAGGTGGAAATTGTTTCAAGTAATTTCAATTGTTTTTTTTCTAATTTTAACAGGATAGAGTCTATAAACAATAGATCAGCATTCCTCAGTTTGCTGCTCTGGAATAGTGAGCCATAAATATAGTCTAGCCAGGCTTTCTCAAGGCATTTAATAATGTCTTTCATTACAGCAGTGCACAAAATGTGGATAATTTTTATGTGATTACACCCATTTCACATTTGGCTACCCCATATGTCACATTGTATCTCTCACAAAAAATCAACCCAGACAAAAATATTCTAGGCAATTATTTACACAAAGCCAGGTTACACTCAATCTGCAGCCCTCACACTTTGACCTCAGTTGTTTTTTTAATACTATAGGAATTAATATTTCTTTAGACTCATTTGATCTTTCATTTTATAGCTTATTGAACTCAGCTTCAAAATTCAATTTCAGGTCTTGTTTCCCTAATACAATCACTTTTGTTGTTCTAGAGATAGGCACTCCCTCTTCTACCTCCAGCCCCATGGAGTGAACCCATGACCAGCCCTACCAGGAAAGGGAATTCACCCTATATGATATCAGGCAATGTTTGTGATTAATTATCAGCATTAATCAGTATGGATATTTCTGTTGATTTTCTTGACATCATTATGTTCAACATTTTTTATCTTTATCTTAGATGATGATATTGAAGTCACATTTTTTACTGCATAATGATTAAGGTTAAACATTTTTAATATAATCTGCAAGGCCTCCATGATTTGGCCCAAGCCCACTTTTCTACCTTTATTATGTACCACCCTTCCCTACTCTCAGTTTTAGTCATTATCCCTTTTTCTCAGTTCTTTGAATGTGCCATACTCAGATTATAGAGCCTAGTGGTGCCTCTGCCTGGATGACTCACTAAATCCAGCCTCCACAGCAAACTGCACCCATTCACACAGTAGGCTTGATAGACCTCCACTCAATTGGCACTAACCTGGGCATGGCTGTCCCTACCCTGAAAACTAGAACACACCCCTTTATAATATACTCTCATGGTACCCTCCGCTTTTAATCATAGTATTTACTTTAGTTTGCAATTTAAAATATTTGTATAATAGCTCCACATTGTAAGACACATTAGGTCAGCTGTATGAATTTTTCACACTATTATATCTGCAATATTCAGCACAGTACTCTGGTACAAAGCAAATACACCATAAATAATTGTTCTTTAGGAGGTTAAAGGACATAAGGTTAGAAAGATAGAGAAAATGTTAGATGAGAGAACTAGTACCCAAGATAATCTTGTCAAACTAGAAAAGTGAGCTACATCACAAATGAAATATAGCAGGAATAAAGTTGAGGTACTGCAATTAGGGCCAAAGAAACAATTATACGTGAACAGAATTGGAGTAATTAAAAGTATATGTATGTAGGGCCAGGCGAGTGGCGTGATGGTTGAGGGCTGGCTTGGGACACCAGGGGGCCCCGGTTAGGATCCCACATGTGGGGGCCGGTGACACTGCCCTCCATGGCTGGGATGCTGGGCGGCAGCACGGCCTGGAGCTGGGCTGGCCTGGGTCTTTGGCTATGGGGTGGGCTGCAGACCCTGTGGCGGTGGGTTGCCGTGGGCTTCCGTGTGTGGCCGGAGGCCAGCGTGGGCGGCCAGCAGCCTCGGTGGGTGGCCATCCAGAGGCCGGTGGCTGATCTGCCTTGCCCGCGAGGAGCGCAGTGATGGTGCCGACTGATGGTGCCGACTTGGGCCGGTGGGGCGACGTCCTCCGCAGCTAGACTGAGGAGCAGGGCGACAGCAACTTGTCTGTTCCCCTTCCCCCAATTCCCCAGCACTGTTCCCATCCCCCCAATTCCCCAATTAAAAAAAAATCTTAAAAAAAAAGTATATGTATGTAAAAATATTGATGATAGGATTTTTAATAATATAGTAAAAACTATGTCTGTTTTTTCTTTCTACTGTCTCTCTTGCTCTTCCCCACAAGAAAAAAGAGTATGTAGATTGGTATGATGAACAGAAAATTCCATGGAGTCTCACTAACTGGGGAAGAAAGTCATGGTGTTGGAAAAACATCTGGACTTACCTTACTTTTTCTTTTTCTTTGCTTCTTAGACATAGATACATGCAAACCAAGGGGTAGTAGATGATAAGTGGTAAATGATAAATGAGTATGCAGGGCCCTGTTATAGTCTCCAATTTAGTTTTAGCATTTTAAGTGCCGATGCTCTATTATAATTATCAACTTTTGTCCAATATTTGTGTTCAACTGACTAAGCATGGAGAATACAGCTAACATAATCACATGGTACACACCAGGAAGTTTTTAGAATGATTCTGAGGACTACACATGATCAATAACAGAGATCTATTCAATATCATAGCTGAAGAGATATTGCCATCTTGGACTGAATTAACAGAGTCTAGAACAATAATAATAAGACTTTACTCAGAACTGCCCAGAACACTTCTGATGTACTGTCTAATCATGGGAACTTCACTTTATGTGACATACTGAGGAAGACAGGACATGCTTTGAAGCAGTTCCAGATTGTATTATTATTCTTAACTGTTTGCTGTCCTTTCTGTAAGAGGCTTGTCAATTCCAGCCCTTTGCTATGTGACTTAGAGTGCATCCCAGTGGGAGGTGTACATTTTCTTATCCCATCAACACTAGATTTTAATTTTTTTACTTGCTTTAGTTTTTTTTTAAAAAAAGAGTAAGATATATGAGTGAAAATGAGCAAAAGACATATGCCACTTCTGAGCAAATCTTACACTTTTCCTCTATTAAAAGATTGGCATAACTTAGGGGCTGCTTCTTCAGACTGAGTCCTAAAAGGAAGGCATACGGAGAAGAACTTCAGCAAATATGCAGCTGACCTATTATGTGAGTGAGAAGTAAAACTTTACTGTTGTAACCAAGATTATAAAATTATTTGTTACCACAGCAAAGTCTAGAGAAAGTTGACTAACAGTGTCAGACACCCTGAAAAATTAAAAACTTTGAGACCATTTCAAATCAGAAATAGTTGAAGAAACTGGGATGTTCCATTTGTTAAAGAAAAAATGTAGAGGGACGTTGTAGCACTCTAAATATTTAATGAGTGGCCAAATATAAGAGTAATACAACTGTTCTGAGTTTTCTAAAAAAATGTTACACCACTTGCAACAATTGTCTTCTCTACTCATGTAGACAAACCTCCCACCGGGGCGTTCGAGGTTGGTCGGTGCACACCCTGAGTTTTCTTACTCAATGAAATTAAGACCAATAACTGGAAGCTTTAGGATAAACCATATAGAGAGAATTTTCTAACTTGCAGAGGTTGTCAAAATAAAATTGGCAGTTTTAGGATGCTTAGAAAGTTTCGTGACATTGGGAGGTTCAAATAGCTTATTTTAAAAGAATTCCAATATTGGTTGGGTCAATAGACTATTATGGCCACTTTTTAAAAATGAGAAATTTATAACAAAATATAGGCGACTAGTATAGACCTTTCTCCAAAGCCCCATTGTCCATTACATGTTGGTTTCTTCCCTTCATTCTGTTCTTATTAAATCATTATGAACAAGAATTGGTACAGAGAAAAAGGATTCCTTTTAAATAAATTATATGCTTCCAAAATTAAGTCTAAGACTTGGGTGTACGCAGTCAAATATGATAAAGTTATACCATTCACAAAGATTTAGATTAAATATTTAAAATAAAGTCATTAAATTTTAAATTAAAATAGATTATTGCAAATATAAAATTGCCTTTGTTCCAAAATATTATTCAAAAATAAAACAGCCTTACTAATGAGTGCACAGAGATTTATAAAATGATCCTCTATTGTCTGTATGTAGAATATGACTGCTACTTCATTTATGAGTTTATGGTGTATTGGTAGGCATTAGCATGACAATTAATAGGAAATTTGATGATTTTTAATTTTCCATCCACTATAGAATTTATTAAAAATTTGTAATATTAAAATCAGCCAACTTTCTAATTAAAAAATAATGAATTACATACATCTTCAGAAGAATGTTCATGCTTTTATAAGAAAAATAACTATTAAATAAGTTTTCTCTTGGTATTTGTTTTTGTCAAATAAATAAGTTCAATGCCATCTTAAATAATTAACTTGTTAAATTGTGGCTGCCAACATCTGTTTCTTCTCTATCTTCTAATTAGTTATTTTATATTTAATATTAGTTATCATAAGACATAATGTTCAATTTTATCATACACCAATTTTTTTCAAGTAGCTAGTACACAGTCCCTTAAGTAAATATTCATTGAATTTAAATAATACAAAATCACTATTAAAAATAAATCAGTATTTTAAAAGTGTGAGAAATATCTCACTATCATATCTGAAATCTCAAAATATTCACCATGAGCAACTGTAATACATTTTTGGACACTCATAAGAAAATTTTATTTCAGTCTCAAGTTCAGAAGCTCAGTGATTTTATTACCTAAAAGGCAAATAAAACTCAGCTGTTGATTACTTGAGAAAAAGGCTTTATAGTGTTTATTCTGCTACTAATTATGTTTGTCTTTTCCCTCTGTTAAAATGTTGACTAAATAACAAATAAAATGCATTCTTTTAATCAGTTTTTCCAATTTATACCTATAACAAACCCACAAAGGAGTGCAGTAAGTAAACCAGGGACAATTTGGCTTTATTTTCCCTTCTTCTAGTTAAATTTTTTTTAAGGTTTTATCATTTCTTCTCAATGATTCCCATTTTGTTTGGTTGAAAAATTTTATTAAAAGATCCTAAATATCTCTGACAAATATGACAGCATGCTTCATAATAAACTGCACCTTCTATTAGAATTTAAATTTTACAGTATTTGCTATACATAATTACAAAAAGAAGTAAGGAAATAAATCTTACATAATTTGTGCTCCCATGTAGTCTTTCATTCATATTTAACTTTTATAAAATTGCAATTTTGAAAGAATTTTCTCTAAAATTACTTATCTGTTTTCTCTTCAAAATTAGGAGATAGCTTTACATAATGAGAGTTTGAATGTTTTAATTGTTTTCCATCTTATAGTATCCACAAAAGAACTGGTTTAATTTGGCCTTTTCCTAGAAAATTGTCAATTTAGAGAAAACAAAAGATAATTGAAACTCAATAGAGGTTAAGAAAGAATCAAGTGACAGGAAAGGAAAGTCAGGAATAATGAAGGTAAAACACTGAGGCAGCTCCTTGATTCCAGACTCATACGAATGACTTGCTAAGCCAATGATAATTTTAAAGACACAATGCAAACAGAGGCTTGAAGTGGATGGGTGTGCACAATGAGGCTTGCTCTCTTCCACCTTTGCCAATAACAGAGCACACCTGGGTTAACCTGTGGGAGAATGCGAGTCACATGGAGCAGATCTAAATCGACCCAGCTGTCTCAACAATGGCCAGTCTAGATTATCCAAAGGCCAGCTGCATTCCAGACATGTGAGCAAGCCCAACCAAAATCAGTCAAGCCCCTGCCAACCCCTAGCTGTCCTTGAAGAAGTTTTAGGGTAATTCATTGCACATTAAAAGTAAATAAATAAATATAAACAAACAAACAAATAAACAAATAATAAATAAATAAATCCAGGTCATTTGTGATGATTAAGTTCAAATTTTGGGTATTCTGAAGTATAACTGATATCTTAGCTAGAATAAAATAGACATAACATAACACTTAAATACTAAAGGAGCCTACCCTCGTAACATAAATGGCTAAGAAAATCTTAGTTTCAAATATACTTTTTAAAAATACATATTCTTATATTGCCATACATTTGATCACATCTATTTACATATGTAATAGAAATTCTGAGAGACAGTATGATCTAGTTGAAAATCATGCATGGGCTTTGGTTATCCTGTCTCTGCCATTTGTTACTATCAGTTTATTATTAGCTACTTGTTTATTATTGCCATAGGAAAATAATTTAAACTTTCTGCATTCCAGTTTTCTGTCTGTAAATTGGGATCTGATATTACTCCTCAAAAAATATAGAGGATTGAATGAAATATTACAGGCAACCAACTAATTCATTAATTCTTTCATTAATTAATTCATTAAACAAGTATTTTTTGACCGCCTACCACAGGCCAGGCACTATTTTAGGTGCTGAGGCTATGGCAGTGAACTAACCAGACAAGGTACTGCCCTCCTGGTGTTGGCATTCTAAGGGTAGCAGAATGATAATAAACAAACAGAGATGTAAGTATTAAACAAGTGACATGAAAAAAGTACCACAGGTAAAATAAAATGAGGTAAAGAGGGTGTGAGTGCTGATTGCAGGTTGTCAGGAAAGACTTGGCTATAAGTTGAGATCCAAACAGAAACCTGAAGGAGGTGAAGAAGTGAATCATATGGATGTTAAGAAGAAGAACATTATAGGATGGAGCTCGTTTGGCCAATTCAAGGAATTGCCGTGTGCCTAGAGCTCAGTGAGCAAGGGAGACAGAGGCTGGATTCAGAGATGCAGTGGGGGCAGTGGCAGATCCTGCTGTCCTTGTAGGCCATAATAAGGACTTCGTTTACTACTCTAATTAATACTGGAAGCTATTAGAGGCTTTGAACAGAGGAGTAACATGAGAATAGACTGTGTGGGCAAGAGAAGAAACAAGAGAACTGATTAGAAATGTTTGCAAAAGATCCAGCTAAGATAGCAGCTGGAATCAAGGTATTAGCTTTAGAGGAGATAAAGAGTTGTTGGAATCTTGATGTATTTTGAAGATGGAGCCTACAGGGTTGCTGCTGGCCTGGGTTTAGGATTGAGCGAAGTAAGACTGTACTTTCGATCATGCGCTTATTCGATTCAACAGCAAAACTGTACTTGATGTTATTTCTAATGCTGATATTGAAATAACTGTGCCATTTTCATAAGCCTACACTGTAGTATTTAAAGTCAATTTCATCAAGAAATATGTTTACATACTATAGCAATATAGAACTCGAAAGATACAAATATTTGATGATAAGCATAGGCTATTACTCATACCATTCCATTCACATTGATCAAAAAGCAGCAAAACAAATTTATTATTTTATCACTTAACATAGCTTACTCAGAAAGTAAAGTATACTTTATATGTATATCATTCATATTGCAACACAAAAAAGTTTTAATGTATATATTTTATTACCAGAATTGTTAAATTTATTACTTCTTATAACATCTATAAACACTGTGTTAAAAATTCATATTTCATGAGATAATTACTTTTAAATTGCTATTTTCTTTTAAAGGAATTAAAAGTATGTTAGCAAAAACAGTCACAATTCATTCTAACATTAATATAGTCATACTTTTCTTTGAGAAGTTCAATTAAGAGCCCAAAAAAACCATGAATTAAATTTTACAGACATGTAATAAATACTATCCATTGCAAGGCAATGCAGGAAATGCAAAAATAAATAAATAAATAATATAGCACAATGTCCCACCCTCAAACTTCTCACAACCAATTGGAGAAAGAAAGGCACAAACAAAATTAATAATACCAGAAAGGCTACAATAAATGCCACAATAGAACTTCTGTAACCATACCCCTACCCTTTTAGCCAAATTAATCTTTTGTTTATACAATTTTTTAGCAAAATATACTTTTACTTTTGTAGCACTTTTCAGCAATCCTCAAGATTTTTATTCCATTACAAATGAAACAGTAACTGTAACCTACTTTTGGAGCAATTTCTGTTATCTTCATGTGATTTTGTGGCATCTTATCCTTTTGAGTTTTAAGTAAATTTGGCATAAAACTATATTTTACAACCTTTGAAAAATTCTAGGACTTATTTCCTTATGACTCTCGCTTTCTGTTTTTATGGCGCAGTGAACCATTTAATCTTCCTCACCCTTACCACTACTCCTCTTCAAAACAGACCAACAAAAATAAAAGCACAACTCAATTCTACCATCCGCTGGCCTCCATAAGAAATTTACACACGCCAAGCATGGCATGGTTATATTTTTGCTGAAAATCATTAGATTCACAGTGAAGGGTAGGATCCAAATCAATGTGTCCGCTATTGTCCATCATCTTACTGGTCCCCTCGACTTTCTCTTTGGGTTACTTAGCTCACTCTAACAGTTAAGGTTAGATTCAGGTACACCTAATAAAAAAAAAACCAAAAAAGTGAGTTTTACCTATTTCTCACAAAAAAATAGAAAAGAAATCAGCAATCCGTAATCAGAGTGGTGGTTCAACACTAGTGAGGAACCCAACTCCTTCCCATCTTCCTCTTCTTCCATACACAGAACACATCTTTTTACCTCAAAGTCACATGCAGCTCCAAGGAGAAAAATGGCTACTAGAACTTGGGGGCTGAGGGAGAAGAAAGATGAAGTGGAAGAGGAAAAAAAGCATCATCTGTCTATTACCACTTTAAGCAATCTTTTCCCATTTCCCACACAATGATGTCCAAACTTAGATAATGGTTAAACCTAGCTGGAATGGACTACTAGGCTTATAGTCTATTATCTGGATACATTGCTGCCCTGAATAGAATTAGATTTTAAGGAATATTGAAATATAACTAGTTCATCCTATCTACCATCTTTTCATAATAGAATTGGCTGGTAAATAGAAAATGATGTAAAGCATATGACAGAGAAAGAACGGAAGAATTATTGGGAATAACAAAAAGAGATGAAGTAAGATAAATATGTTTTTTGGAGAATTTCACTTCCATATAAAGTTAAATTGACTGGGGGATGATGATGAAGAGAACAGCATTAAAAATAAAAGACAATCATTGATTTATTTGCCTACCGTCTATCAAGTACTACACTAGGTTACTGAGTATACAATGGTAAAGAGGAGAGATACAGTCCCTACCTTCATAAAATTCATCTTCTAATGGATACTATGAGACTAATAAAATCACAATGACTCTAAATAGTTGGTTGGAAGACCAGACACAGAATAAAATGGCCCTTGATATTTGTATTGTCTACAACAAAGCAAAATGAATCCTCAATGTCTCAGTGAAACTTTAGGGAAGGAAAAGTCTTTAAAACTGCTAGTGAGAACAATATGAAAAAGAAATCAGTATCAATTACTATATTCTTAGATACGTAAAATGTAACTGATGTTGTCAATTTTTGGAATGCTGGCTTTATTTTTTTAAGAAAAATTAAAAAAGAGTTAAAGATTTTCATTGTACGTACACATTTCACGTACGTGTTTTCATACGTACAATTATAAATCCATGTTTGTGCATGTATGTATACAATTTATTTACCATGAGCATTAAGTTAACCCTATAAGATATAAATAATATCCATTTTACAGATGAGAAAATTTAGTAACAATTTATTGGGCAACGACCTGCCCATGGTCACCTGACTAATAAGTGGCAGAGCTAAGATTCAATTCTGGGAGTCTGATTCCAAAATCTGTCCTCTTAGCCAGTTCTTTCTCTCCATTGTTTATTCATTGTTTATGCATTTAATCTCCCTAACCTTATTTCCTACACCCATTAATCATAATTATATTTCTATTAAATTTTCTTTAACCCCAGCAACTGTAAAGGGGCTGATCTCTAAACAAAATTTTATAGAGAGATGAATGGGTAAGAGAGGGAGGAGGAAGGAGAATGAAGTTGAGATCTGCCAAGTGTGTGGAGGAAGTGGCATTTAATATATTACTGGGACGATGGCTGGAATTTCAAAAGGAAATGTGGACAGAAGGACATCCTGTATAGGGAAGAAGAACACACTTTTAAAAGCATTAAAGCCATTAGTGTCTATTATTTTAATAAAATTAAACAGGTAAATCCAACATAGAAAAATTATCTCTGAAATATCTCCAAAGATAATAAATGTTCTTCACTGTTGTTGTTATTTTTCAGAGTAGTGAGATTTGTGAAACTAAAACTGTGAAACTAGAACACTGAAGTGCAAGCCAAAAATCCTAGCATTTTGTGCTGGTTCTTCTGTTCATTAATTTTAGGAATAACAGGAGAATAATGTCTACCTATTCTGCCTACCTCACAAGTTTATTTTGAGAATTAAAAGGGTTGGTTTTCCTTTCAGCATTTTGAAAACTATTAATTGCTATACAAATATAAGCATAAGCCATTAGGTTTAATCACCACCATTATACATGAACTCAGTAAATAAAGGTCAGAGGATGATCACACTGCACTTCACACTGAAAAATTGATCCAGGAATAACTCCACAAAAATGCAGAAATAGATGTTCCCATTTAGCCAAAGGGCAAGTACTGTTGACCCTTCAGTTTATATTTTATAGCTAAGTTGTAACAACAACTGCCTACATGGATTTGTCGGTTTTTCTCCCTGTCAATTTTGAGCCAAAATTATATCACAAAATAGTCCCTTTTTAAAGATCAAACTAAAAGGTGCTATTCAGGCTGTACTTAAAAACTGAGCCAAGGAGCAATTGAATCATGTCTCCCAGGCAACACAAAGTGAGTCAAAAACCCCACTTTCTATCAGGGATCTCCCATGTGGACTCTGTGCTGTGAATAAAGTGACAGAGTTTCCTTGCCCGGTGAAAGACTGGCCCAGCCACATTCATATACCAGGTGCTATTGGCTCTAGGAACCACAGAAAGGATTGTAAAATCAACGAGCAGCTTTCAGTTTCTCTTTTTCTGCACACATAAAAGCTATCCCTTGATTGGTTTTGCAGTCAAATGTAAAAAAGTATTAACCCCTATCTTTTTGTTCACTAAAAAGATGTAATCAGTTAACTTCTCTACTCTACCTTTCATTATTTTAGACTACATACTACCCTAATACTTGCTTTAACTAGGATAAAAATGACCTCTCTTCAGTGGTTATTCTTCATGAAATTACCATTCTCTTTTATTTTTCATATTATGCCTCTGGTCAAGTATCAACCTAAGATATCAAATTACTATTAATTTTCTGCTTTTAGAAGCTATCCGCCAAAGATGAGGATTACATACTCAATCTATGGCCTATTTCTTATTTGTAAAAGTAAAATTTAATTGCATAAAATTAGGTCAAACATGGTAGAATAGCTCCTTAATGTGGGTAATTTCCTGTGTCAGAAATTCCATTTTTACTAAAGGACTGTCTGCTATTTTTTCTGAACCAAATTTTCTTGATTCAGTTTACACCCTGTGCCATTATGTATGACAATAACATTTCACTACTAGAGATTTAAATAATGATGTTGATCTTACTATAGCAATGTTGTGATATTGTATATAGGAAAAATATCACTAGACAAATTAAGACATCAAGATACACTGCCAATAATGTTTTCGTTCGGTATCTCTGAATGTATTTTTTTGTTCCAAATACAATAACTTTGAGTGGTATATGTTCTATATTGAGTCAATAGGAATATAGCAGAATCTTGACTCTGGAATATCTTCTTGCCTTATTATACAGTGATTCATGTAGTTTAATATTATATTATAAAAAATTATAGGAAAAATATAAATTTCTAGTTCAAATAATTTGAGCTTATATAATCAATTGGCAATGATTAAAGAGAGCTATACAATGAGTTAAATAATCTATAAATGAATCCTTGTTAGTTGCTTTATGGATGTACTTATTTAACCATATTTCCTTAGAGTAAAAAAATTTAATGATTATATATTCTGTTATATTGTTTATACCTATATCCATATCCATAATATAGCTGCTGGGAAAAATAAGGGGATATATATATATACTTTTTTCCTCCAGAAAGTCTATAGTGGGGGAGAAAGACCATTAGGCTAAATATTGGGAAACCTAGATTTTAGTTTTGGCTCTTTCTCTCACAAGCTATGCAATGGTTTGAACACCCATCAACCCTTGGGCTTTCACATTCCTGATTTGTAAGTGGAAAATGGATCAGATGATATATACAATCCTGTCTACCTTACAGATTCTATAATTTCATAGAAAAGCCTTTATCCAGCATAGATAATATTCACATTATCTCTTTTTTCTTTCACTTTGATAAAAAATGACTAAAACTGATAAAAGCAATTTGTTAAATTCTTTATCATGACAAGGCATTCCATCAACTCTGACCTAGATGCTTATCAAATACGATATCTGATTTAACAGTTCACCAGTTACACTCTTAACTACAATAAAGTGTTCATGAATGAAAATTTTATTGTAGTTTATTCCACACTATCCCTGTTTGCAACTTTATCCCAATAAATATATGGGCCTTACCAAGATTGTCCTGTAACCTGTGAACTAACTTCATTAGTATTTCTAATAACAAATTTGAAGGAATGCATACAGCCAACTTTTCTATTAGTAGTTCATTAGAAGACTATTTTGCAAATATGATTCACTTTCTTTCCCTAGATGCTTATAGTTGAACTTCACTCTGTGCCACAGAAAACAATTGAGATAGCTCAATGATGGTATTTACAACATTAATCTTAATAAATAGCAAAGAGATACACAAGATAGGGAAATTGTGCTCTTTATTACGTTATTTCATGCAATCAGTTACAAGAGCTACTAAAACATAACATTAAAACAGAGATTATCTTATTTTTCAAAACCATAAATAGCATTGCTAAACAACAAAGGGGAAATGGATGAGAAGTCTTATGTGAATTACATCCATAAATTCTGATAAAATTATTCTAATTCAATCTTTCTGTATTGCCTCAAAAGGACAATCATCTACAAAAATGTTTCTTAAACTCTGCCTGAGATGCTTTTGAACTTTCTGATAAAAGATAAAATATTTTCAATATGAAAAATTGAGGCACTACAAAGTTATTATTTGCTGGAACCTGCCTAGATAACAAAAATATATATTTTTAAAAATATAAGCAGCATAAATTTACTAGTCTTTAAAGTAGCTCATAATTGTGCTAAATTATATAATATTTTTTCCAAAAAGAGTTTTCTTTTTAATTAATGGAAATTAGATGAAAATAAAGATTAGCATATATTTTAAAATTGTTCATTTACAAATACATAGTATCTTAAACAGAAGGTATTGCCAAAGGCAATTCCAGGCCACTTGTTTATTATAACATAAAAATGTAATTCATCAGAGCATCATGATCTATCTGTTCATCAGTCTGTTTTTATGAGAGGGATTCTCTTAAAGTGCTACCATAGATTACTCTTAACAACATAAAAAGACTGATTGTAAGTCATTGTATAAGGTTTTCCATGCATTTTCTATTTTAAGTTACACTATAATTTGTAATAAATATAATTACATATAAGTTTGTATTCCTACAAATGAAGAAGTTAATGACTGGAATAGGAATGGATTTCTTGTTTTAAAAGTTTGTGTTCAGATGTTATGGTGGTAATAACAAAAAGATATAAGTGAAGGAGAAAATTGAAGGGTAAAGAAAATATGTGTATCAGTGTGGTAAAAAATAAAATACAAGAACAAAACAAAACCAACAACAACAAACAATAGTTTTCCCCACCTGGCACCAGACTTTTCTTAGGAAGGGAACTAATTTAGATTCAAAAATACTTTGATTATCAGCTGCTTGGAGATAGGAAATGAATTTTCAATGGGCATAATCTTTATGAAGACAGTAAACAAACACAGAGCAAAATTTAATTTGATAATATTTTGTCAAGGATTTTTGTGTCTGTGTTCGTGAGGGACACCGATTTGTAGTTTTCTAATATTGGAATGTATCTGTATGCCTTTTTTATCCAGAATATGCTTGCCTTATAAAAAAGATAAATAATGCTCCCATGTTTTCTATTTTCTACAAAAGTTTCTGTAGTACCAGTATTTTTTGTTCCTTAAATGTTTGTGCCTGATATTTTCTTGTCAGAATGGTTTTAATTAAGAATTCAATTTCTTAAGTAAATATTGTCCTGAACTTTTGAGATTTTCTATTTATTTTTGAGACAATTTTGGTAATTTATGTCTTTCAAGAAATTTGTCCATTTCATCTAAGTTGTCAAATTCTTTGGCATCAAGGTTTTCATAATATTTTATTACTACTCTTTTAAAATGTGTAGAATATGTAAAATGTCCACTTTTTAATTTCTGATGTTACATAGTATATTTTTTGTTAATTCAATTTAAAAGTTTGTATTGCTAATACATAGAAATATGGTTAGGTTTTCATATATATGTTATATATTATATATATATATTTATGTAATATAATATATAATATATATGGAATCTTTTTAATATGTGTTATCTATATTGATGTCTACCTAAAGGATTAGCAATTTATTAACTTTTTATGATAACTAATTTTTATCATTATTTATGGTCTATTTTTTGTTCCATTGAGTTTCAAGCCCTTTTTCTTTCCTAATATAAATATAAAAAACAATTGATTGCAATATGGTATATGAGAAAAATCTCTCATTTTGAAGTTATGATAGACCTGGGTTCTAATCTTCATGCTGCTAGTTACTAACTATTTTACAATTTTCTTCGTTACTTCATTAATAAAATGGAGAAAATGACACCTGTCTCAGAGGATAACTCAGAGAATTAAAAGAGGTACAAGGAATGCTTAGCTTCTTAGTTATTTTAATTATGGGATTTAAATAAAATGTGTCACATCTAAAACTAAAGTATTCATGTATCAATTATCATAATTCTTATGCTAATTAAAATTTAATGAAAAAGACAGGATAATTCATACAGCATTCACAATATTCCTGTTTCATCAACAAAAACATAAAATTTTCCAAAACCAAATATTATAAAAATCTAAGAATAATTTGTCTCCTATTTCATACCACTTTCTTGCTTCCATTAACTAGGGAACATCATTTTATACTTTATATTCTTTTTTTTTTTATTTTTTAGCTGAGCCATCCTGCTACCTGTTGGCAGCTCAGCTCAGGCCGGGAATCTAACTAGCAACCCTGTTGCTCAAAGCTTGCACTCTTGAGCAAGCTCTTAACCAACTGAGCCACTCAGCCGGCCCTATGCTCTTTTTTAACCCACATTCTGCACCATTACTACATTGTTAGTAATCAAATGTAAGCACCATATATACTATAATCACTACATGCAAATGTATTAATTTTCAAATTCTCAAAATATGATTATATAAGAACTATTATAGAAAACTAAAGTCTCACAGCTTTCTGGTGAATAAATTAAAATTTTTACAAAATATTTCAAAAGGTTTGTTTTTATTATTTTTAGCTGAACAAAGCAATGTAACAGACATTTATACCAGAGGGTAAGGGGGGAAGGATGTGCTAGATGAGAGTAAACAGGGTCAAATATATGGTGATGGAAAGAGAACTAACTCTGGGTGGTGAACACACAATGTGAAATATAGATAGTGTAGTATAGAATTGTACACTTGAAACCTATGTAATTTTACTAACCATTGCCACCCCAATAAATTTTAATTAAAAAAATAGACATTTATACCTCTCACAAATTGATAACACCCCCAATCTACTACTCCCCTGACATTGTATATAGCTGTTACAATACCATTGATTACAGGTCAGACAATTAAGTTCACAAACTCATCCTAGAAAAAGTGCTACATACCTCATTGCTGAATATCACTACACTCACCTTCAAAGGACTCCCCTTGGGAAGCTATGCAACGATGCCAGTGCCTACTCCACCCTTCAAAGCAATTTTGGAACTCTTTCTGGAATGGCCATCTGAGCTGTCACCATATTACTCTTGATGTCCTGAATGTCATCAAAATGTCTTCCTTTCAATATTTCCTTTATCTTTAGGTAAAGACAGAAGTCATGGGGGCCAGATCAGGTGAGTAGGGAGGGTGTTCTAATACAGTTACTTGTTTACAGCTAAAATCTCCCTCACAGACAGTGCCGTGTGAGCTGGTGCATTGTTGTGATGCAAGAACCATGAATTGTTGGCAAAAAGTTCAGGTTGTCTAACTTTTTCACACAGCCTTTTTAGCACTTCCAAATCGTAAACTTGATTAACTATTGTCCATTTGGTACACATTCATAATGAGTAATCACTCCAATATCAAAAAAGGTTAGCAACATATTGCAACAACTTCGCGAACTTAATTGTCTGACCTCGTAAGAAAGTAGTCCAGTTTCATTCTCTTGCATATGGATATCCAGCACCATTTATTGAAGAGATGATCCTTTCTCAGTGTATATTCTTAGCACCCTTGTCATAAATTACCTAATGATATATGTATGTTATTTTTTTTTCTGGGCTATCTATTCTGCTCCATTTGTCTATGTGTCTGTTTTAATGCCAGTATCATCCTGTTTTGATTATTAGGGCTTTGTAAGATAGTTTGAAACCAGAAAGGGTGATGACTCCAGTTTTGTTCTTTCTCAAGATTACTTTGGCTATTCAGGGACTTGTGGGATTCCATCAAATGTTAGAATTGTTTTCTCTATTTCAGTGAGCATGCCATTGAAATTTTGATAGGGATTGCATTGAATTGTAGATCACTTTGGATAATATGAACATTTTCACAATATTAATTCTTCCAATCCAAGAACACATGATATCTTTCCATTTACCTGTGTCTTCTTCAATTTCTTCCATCAATGTCTTATAGTTTTCAGAGTACAAATTTTCACCTCCTTGGTTGAATTAATTCCTAAGTTTTGTTTGTTTTTCTTCTTTTATTCTACTATAAGTGGGATTGTTTTCTCAATTTCTTTCTCTTTTCTTGGATAGTGTTTTGTTTAATTTTTTAAATAGAGTTTTTCAGTGCTTATCAGTTCACAACACACCTGGACTGTGCACCTTCTTCCCGTATAGTCACTGGTGTAACAAACAAAGAAAAAATTACAAATACAATGAGTGTAAAAAGATAGAAAGGGATGCAAAGGTAACATTCAGAAATAAAAAGTGCAATATTTTACCTATCATTTCAATTTATTTTCTATGATGAGATTTCTGACCTTTTCAGAGGAGATATATATATATATATATATATATATATATATATATATATATATATATATATATATCTCCAATTGTGTTAGTTTTCTATTGTTGCCATGAAGAAATTACCACTAATTTGGTGGCTTAAAGTAACACAAATTTACTATCTCACAGCTCTTTAGGTCAGAAGTCCAGTTGCCGTGGCTTGTTTCTCTGCCTCTATCTGACAAGGCCAAAAAAAAGTGTCTGCAGGGCTGATTTCCTTTCTGAAGACTCCAGAGGAGAATCCATTTCACAACACATGGAGCTTTTTTCCAGAACTCAGTTCCATAGAGACGTAGGAGCCCTCATTTCTTTGCTGGCTGGCAGGGTCGTTCTCAGCTTCGTGAGGCTGAATGTATTGTTTTGTTCAAGGCCCCTTCCTCCACCTTAGTGCCAGCAAGTGAACGCAAAATCCATCTCACATTTCAATTCTCCTCTTCTCCATCTTCTGCTGCATCTTTCATGGACTTTTATGCCTTCCTGTTCCAATTTTAAAGGCTCATATAATTAGATTGGGTCCACTTGATAATCCAAGGTAGTCTCCCTAATTTAATGTCACCTGATTAGCAACCTTGAATTCTATGTACAAAAATCCCTTTGTTATGTAACAATAATATATATTCACAGGCTCTGGAGATTAAAGCATAGGCATTTTGGAGGGATGAGTTTAGGGGATAGGAAGGCATTATTCTGTCCACAAAATCCTATGATTAATGACAATGAGTTATTCAGCATTCATAATATTCTAAATATAGCAGTTACTCAAATTCTACAAAATGTTTGCATACTCTCTAAGTAATCTTGAAGTACAATTTATGTTCCTACTCTGGAAAAGCAAAGCAGACCTTTGAAGGTGAATTTCCATTATTTCTTACTGACATAAGTTCACTTTGGTGGGTATTTAATAAAACCTTGTGGTTGAGGTATGAGAGCTGCCCTGAAAAGGTGCAGTGAGATAAAAAACTGTTTTTCTGTACTTTTTCTTACCCTAAAGTGAAATGCACGATATAGTTCAAACATATAGGAATTGTTACAATCTCTGAAAGCATGTACCCTGCAATGAATTTAATTTAATCTTTACAAAACAACTTGACTGGAAAACACAGTTCAGGAGGCTATACTGAACAATGAATTTCATTTATAGCGAAATAAAACGGCTAAGAGTACAACTATTACGCCGACTTCAGACTCTGCGCTGATGTTATGGTTTTATGTAACACCATTTTTCTGCCTAGTACTGAATGCAATTTAAAGTTGTCAGAACTACTTTAGAATACAAATAACCTCTATGAAATATAGATTATTTTATACTGAAGTCTCACGGCTGATAGTTTTCTTCTAAATCTTTTACAAATATAGTAATCTTATTATAGTCAATTAAAAAAGATTAGGCAAACTTCAATACCTCTACTATTAGCAGGATACAAGTCACATAAGTAGAACTGTTGTTTAGATTATCTAGATACAAAGCATATAAAAACTGTTTTTGGAAAGGGGACCTCAATATACAGCAGCCTGTTTCTTGGGCTAATATACATTCTCTGATGCATAATAATTGTGTGAATTTCATTTTATCTAGATGGACATGTATATCAAATGTACAACTTTGTTTATCAATACAAACCTTTAAAAATAAAACTAGATTCATAACACACATCACATTTCTAGAAAGAGGATTACTTTGTTAATTGTATCAAATGTATGTAACCTCAAATTCAACTAGTCCAGAGACCTTCTAGTAAAGAATAAATAGCTTTCAATACTATCGTAGTGAATAGAGATATGATATCAACTCTAAAATTGATGAGTTACCGAACAGCTGGAAATATCTACTAAATAATAGCAACAATGAATTTAATGATTATTAGGTTTAAGATGTAAAACTTTAGAAAAGTGTGTGTGTGTGTGTGTGTGTGTGTGTGTGTGTGATGAAAAATTCTTAAGAGACTGAAAGTAGATAAGATTGAAAAAAACCTCAGTCCAGGACATGCACTGAAGTAGCAAGAAGCAGGCAGGACAGAACTCAGGGAGAACTGACAGCATCGTTATCTGAGGTACCTGGGCAATTAGGTGCCACTACTCTCTCTCTCGGAAGGAGCCATATAAGTCTCTGCCCTGTGTTGGATCAGGGATGGGGGTGGACAGGTGGTGAGAACAGAGAGAATAAGTGGAAAACCTTGGATACACAGGGGAGTGTATCAGAGAGCTGGTATGTGGAACACAGTATGTGAAAATCAAAATGTCAAAGTACACTATGTATCGGCTCATGTTAGCTATTTTTCTTTCTTACTGGAAATGGTTCAGAAAGCAATTCCTAACAGCAGCAGCTCCTTCCCCTGGCCAGGTGGGCTACACGAGCACATACACTCTTGAGTCTAACAATTATGCGACCACATGGTGTCCTATTAAATTGAGCATCTATTTTGAAAATATCGGCCAAGATTGGGTGGTATATTATATAAATGTTCCATCTAGTAAGAAATCTCAATTACAAAGATAAGCTCAAAATCAAGTACTGACAAACATTTGAGGAAAGACAACTCGATTAAAATTATAATTTTCAAAAGAACTCATAACCAAAGAAACAAAGTGAAAAGATCACTTAAAATCATATTTAATTTAAAATCAAAATACTTCATGTCCTATGAGAGATAAGCTAATGTGGGCTCAAATAAGACATCTATGTAAAATACAAGAGACAGAAGTTACTCCTCAGGCTGTAGAACAAATAGATAAATACATGGCTTGAATAGCAGAATGAAAGCTTTTGCATATGAGTGAGCAGGAAAATGGGCCACTTTATGAGTATACTTGAAGAATTTACAGCAAAGATACAAAGAGTTAGAAGATACTGAAAGAAAAAGTGATCTAGAGGCTAGAATTGCCAACATTAGCTATAAATAATAAATAAATAAATAAATAAATAAATAAACAAACAAATAAATAAATAAAATACGAGAAGGCAATATGAGAAGAAATAATTGCTGGAAATTTTTAAGAATAAGAGAAAGGCATAGGAAATCAGACTGAGATGTTGCAGCTAGATCCAAGGAGAACAAATAAAACAAAGAAAGCCTTCATATTTATTCAAATTAATGGAAATTAGGGGGCAAAGAAAAAATTCCTGGATGATTACAACAAAAGAAAAAAATCATGTTGACAGAAGAATGCCCAACACTAGCATGAGATACAAGATCACCAAGTAATATGAAAGATAAAGAGATCTTAATAATAGGCAGAAAAGACAGATTACATATAACGAGATGACAAGTTGAGGGCTGAATTGTCAGTACTGACAATAAAAACTGGAAGTTAGTGGAGTGACTCTTTAAAGAGCTAGGAGAAATTAAATATTAAACAGAAGGATAAAGCCAGCAAAACTATTTTACAAGAATAAGGATGGAATTAAGACATTTTAATATTTTTCAAAGTTAATTTGTTCAAAATTAAGCTCCTGATAATCTCTCCAAAATCATCACTGTTTACATTTCTCTGTTTAAGTCAATGACAAACCTCCCCTGATAGTTGTTTGGACCTAAACCTCTAAGTCACCCTTGGCTTCTCCCTTGTCTCACAGTCTACATCAGGACAACTGGCACATCCTATCATCTTGGCCTTCAAAAAATACCCAGACTGTGACACATCTCATCTCCCACACTGCCAATGCTCTGCTCCAAGCCACCACCATCTCTCACAGACATGGCAATAGCCTATACATTGTTTCCACGCTTGCTCCTCTCCAGGCTATAATGTGCAGAGTACACCTGCTAAAACAGACCAGATCGACTGTTGATCCCAAACTCTCTAATAGCCCTCCATCTCACTGTGAAGCATGATCTACCAAGCCATGTATCATCTGGATATACATCTCTGAGCACATCTACTGATATCCAAATAATTATTTCCGCTATAGACTTACTGGCTTTCTTGCTGTATCTTGAACTCGCCAGGCCCTCTTGTAGAATCTGCTCCCTTTGTCTGCAATGCCTTTTCATTAGTTATCTTCACATTCCCTCAATTCTTTCTGGTCTTGATTCAGAATTCACCTTCCCAGTAAAGGCTTTCCATGACTGCCCCATCTAAAATCTCCTATCACATTTTTATGCCTTATTTTTTATGCTACCCAATGTAATATGCTATACATTTTACATTTTTATATTGTTTAGTGCCTGTCTCCCTTCCTAGAATTTTAGCTCCATGAAGCAGGGATTTTTGTATATATTCCTTTATGCCCAGCACACAATATACTGATTTGAATAAGTGACTAATGAATGAGAGTATTTCTCACTAAAAGTCTGTCAATAAAGGGATTTCTAAAAGATATACTTCAAGAAGGAGGACAAATAACCCTGTAAGGAATGTTAAGATGTAAGAAGGAAATGAAGAAAATAATAAATATTGTTGAATCTAAACTGCAATTTATTGCATAAGACAGTTTATAAGGTTAAAAAAGTAAACAAAGCCAAAGCATTGTTCAAGGGAGCAAAAATGTTGACAAAATATAAACTTTTAAGTAAGTGTGCATGTAGCAACACCAAGGGTATTTACTAAATATGCAAAAATAGAGTATATAGATTCCAAACCAGTAAAGCAAACATATAAAAAAGGTGTGGGGGTAAAAAATGTTGTAAAAGCCCTGAATCATTTCCAAAAAAAGCACAAGAAAGAAAAAAGAAAAGAAAACAAAGAAATATGGAAAAGTAGAAAACAACAGAAAACAGAGATTTTGTAACCTGGTTATTAAAACAACATCAATCTATTTCCTGAATATGTTAGAAACAAAATGAAAGGGGGGGGTTGGGTGTTGGGGTTATATAGAGCTAAAAGCATGAATGAAGATAAAGAGAGGCATTATAACATGAAAAAAGTTCAGTTCAACAGAAGGCTATAATTTGTAGTCACCTAATAGTATTGACTCAAAAATTATTAACTAAATATTAAACAGACCATGAGGAGTGATTATAAAATACATCATTATAATGGGATTTTTTAATTTCAATGTAATACATTAAGCAAGATATAGGTGATACAAAAAATTCAATTAATAAGCTTAATCTAGCTGATATCTAGATTACATCCAAATACTAGCAAATATACATTCTTTTCAAATGTAAATGGGACATTTACAAAAATACTAAATATTAGGCTATAAATCAAGTCTTAAGAAATTTCAAAAGATGGGCAGCAGGTAGATCATATTTCTTGACTAGAATATTTACAATGTAATTAATAATCAAATACCAAAACACTATGTTTAAATAAGGCTGGAAATATATGGAAAATTTAAACCCAATTTTAAATAACTTATAGGTCAAAGGAGATAGGATGATGTAAATTAGGATATATTTAGAACTGAATGATACTGAAAACAAAGTAAACAAAGAGAAGTAGCATAAATAAAGTTGTTTTAAGCCACTGAGATTTTGAAATTTATTGTTTAAAAACAGACCAATAACTGATTAAAAACTCCCCAAATCTTTTTTCATGAAGCCACAAAGAAACAAACAAAATCTGATAACAAAGACTGACAAGGAAAATTCATAAAATATTACAGACTAACCTTATTCATAAATATATGTGTAAAATTCTTTGAGATAATAGTGTAGATCTAATTGTGAAAATCAAAACAATAAAACTTGGATAAAAAGTATTTAAGAACTTAGATAAGTAAATAGGCAAGAAACAAAAAGGCACTTTACAAGAGAATATTCAAGTGGCCAAAAAACATATGAAAAATTATTAAGCTTTATTAGGTCATGAGGACTATGCACAGTAAAGCCTCAATGAAATATTCCTAAACCAGAACGGTTAAAATGAAAAAGACTGACAATACCAAGTATTGGTAGGATTGCGGAGAAACTGTTACCTCTCATATATTGCTGGTGGAAATCTAAATCACTACATCCACTTAAAAACAACTGTTGGGCAAGATCTCTTAAAACTGAATATCCACAGACCCCGTAACTCAGAAATTCTACTCCTATGTATATAATTAAGAGAATGTATATTTATGTGCACCAAAAAAAAATAGCTACAAGAATATTCTCTGAAACAGTATTCATAAAAGCACTAAACTGAAAAGAAGCACAAATTTCCATTAGTTGTAAAATAGATAAATTGTGATACATTCTTTTGAGAATGAACAAACTAATGCTTCCTGCAACAACATAGATTATAACCCCAAAAATTATAAGATTGAGTGAAAGAAGCCAGGCACAAAACATTACATACCATATATTACTCAATTTATACAGAAGTTGAAAACATAAAAACAAACCAAGGGTGACAGAAGCCAGAATAGCAGTGGTTCCTTTGGGGTGGTGGTGGTTAGTCAGAGACAGTAAAAGAAGGGTTGAGCATGCTTCTAATGATTACATGGGTGGTTCACTTTATAAAGATGAACTGAGATACAAACTGATAATCTGTAGTTTTCTGTAGTATTTTTTAATGTAATAATGTTTTTCATTTTAAAAAGCGTATGGTATGGAAGTTGCTGATCATAATTAGTAGGTAAAGCCACAAGGCTTCATTGTAACCTAGAAATATAAATTTAATATTTCTGTTATGGCTTTGTGATAAATTTATAATAAAAACTACACATATGATTCCCCAAATGCTAAGAAATACATACATTGAACCCATGTTGATATAATTTAGCTTTATGTGTAAAAAAAAAAGGCCTTTGAAATATATTTTCAATACTCTAATATTTCTTAAAGTTCCACATTTCATCACATTTCCTTGAAATGCAAATCATTCTGTAGTGAAGAATAACTACCGCACATATAATCTCAAGTTCAGACAATAAAACCTTCTAAAAACATAGAATAATGTTTTAAGAGAACTGTAATGTATTCAGGTAACCAATGCTGACTCTACAAAGTATGCTACAAAAAATCAATTTTTATCACTTGAAATCTATTGCAATTAGAGAGCAATGCCAAGTCACTGACACACTAATGGGTTTCAAAATATTTCAAAAAGAACAAAGAAATTGCTAAGTGTTTTAATTGAAATTCAGTTCCAATAAGTATAACAAATTGCACTCTGAGCTTTTTGTAAAGCTACCATATAAAACTATTATACCATACAGTGTATAGTTTTAATAAATTTGCAGCATTGTCTAGATATACTTTATATAACAATTATCCTACACTAAACTATTTTAAAACTTTTGTTACATTTTCTAATATAAAAGTTGTTTTTCTGTGTTCCAAGTGTTTGAATTCAATTTTTACAATAGCGTGCCATTTTCAAAGAGGATCTGCTCTACAGAATTAAACATGTCTTGCTTGACAAGAATATTATGTCTAACTGAAACATATTTTTCATGTATTCAAACGCAACGCATGGTGGGCCCTCCATGCACTCTCACGTTTGTAGGGGCTTGGGGGAGGGGCAATAGGGAGCTACTGTTTAATGAGTACAAGAATTTTAGTTTCACAAGATGAAAAGAGTTCTGAAGATTAATAGTAGTGATGGTTGCAGAATATTATGAATGTATTTAAAATGACAAATTCTATGTTATGTGTATTTTCCCACAAAAAAAAAAAATAAAATAAAAAAACTTAAGTAGTCAGTGTACTAACAGATACTGTTCGAATCTATTAAAAAGAGTACAGGTAAACCTGCACTTGGCATCAGTATCATCCCATCTTTGCAGCCTTTAACTCTAGAGATCGTGCTTTATTTCTCAAGGACGGGGGCCTTGAAGGCATTCACTCCTAATAAAAAGTAGTTCCATCAATAATAAAAATCTGATCAGATTTTTATGAATCAAGGTTTTGTTTGTTTGTTTGTTTGTTTGTTTGTTTTGTGGGGCGGGGTTGTTAATACAAAGAGAAATGTCTTTCCAATCTCTTCGCTTAGCATCCTCAAAATCTTAACATGATGAAAAGTGTAGCAGGTCAGTGACTACGAGCATTAAGAAAGTACAAGTGTGCAATTGTTAGCTTATTTTTCCGAAGATCTTCATACATTGCTGCTTTATCATTAATCATAAGAAATCTTGCTACTGGTTGCCTCAAAACACAGTTGCATATGAACCAAGACAACTTCTGACTTTTACAAACTTCTTTGTCCTATTCTTAAAATAACATATGAGCTAATTCACGTTAAAGAAACATGCACAGCAGTAGAACAAATTGTATGAGTTTTCATGATTGAATAACATTCCATTGACTTGATTCTCTGTATTATGTCAAAGAGCAACAAAGGTGTCTTTTATTATGCCACTGAGGTGACTTTTGGGCTACACCTAAGGATGGAACCAACCATGTGATTAGAGCATTTGAATTTTCAGCCCCATGACACCTGACCTCCAGGAAGGGGAGAGAGGCTGGATGTTGAATCAATCACCAATGGCTAATGATTTAATCAATCATGACTAAGTAATAAAGCCTCCATAAAATCCCAAAAGGATGGGGGTCAGAAAGCTTCTGGGTTGATGAACATGTGGAGATTTGGGGTGAATGATACACTGGGAGAGGACATGGCGGCTCCTCACTTTCCCCATACCTTGTCCTACGCATCTCTTAGTTTGTCTGTAATATAAACATTTGTCCAATGTCTTTCCATAATATAGATAATATTATACTTAGCTTTTATTTTCTTCCATTCATTTAATTTGAGGAAAATATCATTCCAATTTTCATCAATTTTGGACCATCATTCTCAAATAACATTAATTTATTTAATATATTTATTGGCTCATTTAGAAAATAATAAGTAAAGTTGTTTACACATTTTTAATATTTCCTCTGCCCAACTGTTCCATTTTAACCTTTAAACTCCTAAGAACAGACATATATATCCTTTTCTTTTGCTATACAATGCTAATTGAAAAATAATTCTCAAATCCTTTGGACATGACAAGCATTATGAGTATCCAAAAGATGCCCAACTAAAAAAACTGCCTCAAAATGCCAATTATTTAGTGATATACCACAAATTGAAAAATAAAAATAACAACTATAATTAAAAATTTATTAAGCTGTTCAAATGGCAGATTATACACAGAAAAAAAAATTAGTGAATTGGGGGAGAAGGCTAAATAAAATACCTACATGGTGTACAGGGAAACAAATATCTTCAGTTGTTTGCAAATATCTTCTTCCATTTGGTTGGTTGCTTCTTTGTTTTGTTGGTGGTTTCTTTTGCTGTGCAGAAGCTTTTTAGATTGATATAGTCCCGTTCATTTATTTTTGCTTTTACTTCCCTTACCTTTGAGGTAAAATTCATAAAATCCTCTCTGAACCCAAGGGCCATTAGTTTAGTAGCTATGTTTCTTCCATGAAATTTATTGTTTCATGTCTTATATTTAGGTCTTTGATCCATTTTGTTAATTTTGGTACATGGTGATAGGCAGCAGTCTAGTTTCATTCTTTTGCATGTAGTTTTCCAATTTTCCCAGCACCATTTATTGAAGAGGCTTTCTTTTCTCCGTTGTATTCTTTTGGCTCCTTTGTCAAAAATTATCTGCTCATATATATGTGGGTTTACTTATGGGCACTCAGTTCGTCTGTGGGTCTGTTTTTCTACCAATACCATGCTGTTTTGATTATGGTTACTTTGTAGTATAAATTGAAATCAGGGAGTTTGATACCTCTGTCTTTGTTTTTTTTTTCTTAGGAATACTTTGGGTAAATAGGGTCTTCTGTGATTTCATACAAATCTGATTATTTTTTTTCTATTTATTTTAAAAATGCAATTGGAATTTTTGATGGGGATTGGATTAAATCTGTATATTGCTTTGGGTAATATGTCCGTTTTAACTATGTTGATTCTTCTACCATGAGCATGAAATAGCTTTCCACTTCTTTGTGTCTTCTTCAATTTCTTTTAATAGTGTTTTATAGTTTTCAGTGTATAAGTTATTCATATCCTTTGTTAACTTTATTCCTGGATATTTTATTCTATTTGTTGCAATTGCAAAAGGAATTGTTTTTCTTCTTTTTCTGAAATTTCTTAGTATACAGGAATGCAATGGATTTTTGTACATTGATTTTTTTATTCTGCACCTTTATTGTATTTTATTGTTTCTAATAGTTTTTTTGTTATAGTCTATAGGGTTTTCTATATAAAGAATCATGTCATCTGCAAAAAGTGACAATTTGACTTCATTCCCAATTTGGATGCCTTTTCTTTCTCTTTGCTGATTTTAAACGTACTGAACAACATAGAATTTTAATTTAAATATATATATATTTTTTTAATTTTATATATATATATATATATATATATATATATATATATATATTAGATACACACAAAAGGAACAAAGAGAATTAGCCACCAGCAGATCCACTCTAAAAGTAATAAATACTAAGGGTATACTTCAGGCAGAAGAGAAATTATCATAGATGTTATCTTGAATGAGAAAAAAAATCAGAACAACGACATCATAAGTGTATAAATAGATAAAACTATATGCCAATTGTCCACCTGTATAAAACAATACCTTTGAGAATAAGGTGTTAATGAATCAAAGTACATGAAAATAATGGAAGAAATGAGAAAAAGGGTAAATGGAATTGAAATATTCTAGCATGCTTGCATTATTCAGGAATAAGGTAACTATATCAATTATACTTAACTTTGATAAATCAAGGATGTAACCATTAGGTACCCACTAAAATAAAAGTAAAAGACTATAATTTCCAAGTTACTAAAAATTGTTTAATAATTTTTAAATTCCTAAAAATACTCAATTCCTAAAGGCAAGAAAAGATAAGAAAAGATAAGTAGGAGGGAAGAAATAGAAACACTTAAAAATATAGCTGATTTAAACTCAATCACATCAGTAAAATTATTAAATGTAAATTTACTAAAAAGCTCTAATTATAAAGATTTTAAAATTGAATTTAAAAAGACAAATTATTTAAACAGAAACAACAAAAGCATTAGGATGCAGAAAGGTTGAAAGTGATAGGATAAAAAAAAATTATATATAAAAAAACCCTACTAAACCAAAGAAAGCTTACATAGATTCAGTAATATCAGAATGTACACATGCATATGTACACACACTCTCAACACACACACACACACACACACACACACACACACACACACACACACTAAATATAGAGATACCTAAAACTTCCTTAACTTCCTTTGCCAGGAAGTTAAAATAATTTATAACATAATCTCAAAATATATAAAGCAAAAACTAGTCTCACCACTAGAAACTCCAAAACGTTAGTGGCCAACTTTAAAATACTTTTCTCAGTAACAAAGAAAAAAATTGGGGCTTTTTGTTTGTTTGTTTGTTTTTTAAGATTAGGTAGCATAATTGGGAAATTTAAAAAAAATCTAAAACTGATCATTTCAAATTTAAAACTTGTTGAGTGATCTAAGGGAAAAGAAAATGAACACAAAAATCAAATCATTAAAATGTTTTAATGAGCACTAAGATGGAGATTATTTAAAGTCCCATATACACAGAAACTAGACATATAATGAGATTGAAGAAAAAAGGAAGGAAGGACTATAGAAATGGATTTGGTAATGGCTGATAGCATGTGCTCACTATAAACCTAATTATGATAACCAGAATTCAAGCATCCCATCCCCTAGTTATCTAATCAACCACTAATCTAGCTGCTACTATGAAGAGATTTCTGTAGATGTAATTAAAGCCCCAGTCAATTGATCTTAAAAAATGGAGATTATCTGGATGAGAGTGACCCCTTTAAAGATAGTCTAGATATTGACAGACTAGGAAGTCAGAGATTTGAAGCACAGAAGGATTTTGATGTGCCTTTGGTAGCTGAGAATGGAGGAAACCAAGATGTGCATCAAAGAATGCAGGCAGCCTTTGTGAACTCAGAGGGGCCCACCAGCTGACAGCCAGAAAGGAAACAGGGACCTCAATCCTAAAACCACAAGGAATTTAATTCAGCCAACAATCTCAATGAACTTGAAAACATATTTTTCCCTAGAACCTCCAGTTAAGAGTCCAGCATCATCGACACCTTGATTTCAACATTTTGAAAAGCTAAGCATACAACCTCAGAACTGCCCAGACTTCTAACCTACAGAACTATGACCTAATAAACGTCTGTTGGTTTAAGCCACCAAGTTTGTGACAATTTGTTATACAGCAATAAAAGGCAAATTCACTAGTAATGTATGATGTTATGATGTTTAGACCCACAACATGTTATGAACAATAACATCTCTTAAAAAGGCTATTTGTATGTATAAGCATAAAACAAACAAACAAAAAACCTTAATTTTCAAACATGAATTTAAGATTCTGGTCATAGTTTGTGAATGAACCAAACATGCTTTTGTTGCTGCCCAGATGTAAGGACAGTATTTGTCATCTTAACAATTGGATCAATGCTCACATTGTAAGGGTGATGGCATACTTTTCAAGATTCAACAATCTAGTTTATTTTCCCTTTTTTTAATTTCCTTTGTTTCCTTACCCTCTTCCCTGATTCAATTGCTCTATTTTTCCAAAGGTTACATGCATAACCCATTAATCTGGCTAATGGCCAGAACATGACTTGAAAGAAACCATTCAGCCCTTAGACCTCTGGACTCCAATAACCAGGCTGCAAGTCCCTTGCGATTTTCCACCAGATGACACATGAATCGCCCCTACAACCGGATACAAGATAACATTATCTCGAAGCAAACCAGACCCCAAGTAAGCATTTTTCCTGGTGTCAGCGCCCAGGAATCACCTAACTTCCCCTTTCCTTTGTTCTTCTTACATGCATATAAAACCTATAAAACCTTTGGCTGCTCTCAGAACTTGGAATATGGCCTTTGAGACAGGAGGCCATCGCTCCAGAATGCTGGCATTTTGAATAAACCTTTTCTTTCCACTAACCCTTGTCTCTCAGTCACTGGCTCATGAGTGGCAAGCAGCCGAACCTGAGGTCAGTAACAATATTAAAGGAATAGGAAGAAAAAACAATGTTCTGAATATATACATATACACTCATCTGACATTAATTTATTCAAGTCCTCCCATGTGGCGGGCTCAGACACAATGGTAAACAGACATAGTCCAAAGGCCTCTTTATTTTATGTACTGTGTCTATTTCTGTTAGTTCAAGCTGATATAATTTTCTTAACTATGTGGCCTTTTTGTTTTATCAATTTATAGTTCACTCCATTGTGAATTATTTAGTGCCACAACCACTAAATGCTTCAGATAAGCTTTCCCCTATATATTATCTCTCTATATAAAAATCTACATATTTTCAGTTATTATTTATACCATATCTCCCATTTCAATACATAAAGTCCATTTTCTGCCTTAAAGTTACCACTCTACTTCCGACTTTGATTCTATTACCCTTTATGTTATATCATGCATCCGTTCTTTCCTTCCCACCCTTGCTTATTCACTCTCCTCAAATGAAGCTTTTCCCATAATCTTCAAAGATTCTTTAGTCTTCAAAAAAGTGAGTAACTCAGAAAACTAGTAATCTGTAGACTACTAGGATAATTTTACCTATACTATATGATTATATATATACTCATTCTCTAGTTATGTACAAATAAGAAGTTACTTGAAATATATATGGTTGTCAGAAAAGTCATGACATATTTTTCTGTATTTCGTTGCAAAAATGCATCATGACTTTTCCAACAACCATATATATATACATAGGAAACAAAAATAACTTGAAATAGAAAACTAATGAAGTTAGCTAATTTTCAATAATAAAATTTCCATTATTTTTTATAAAGATATAGAATCAACAAATCACCAAAATTGATTTGATCAATTTCTGCCTATACTCAGAATTATTTTGCATTTTAACAACCCAGAAGCATTTCTGGAAGCTATAGAAAAACAACAAAAAAATTATAAATTTATCACAATAGGCTAACAGTGCTCAGCAAGAGGATGAATTGCATTCTTATAAACTCTATAACACTACTGAAGCTATATTACAAGCCACTGAGAAAATAGAATAAATAATTAGTTTTCACACTACACTGATTTTTATATCAAAGGTACTGCTTATGTTTATTGAAAAAGTGAACAAAACTATCTACATGAGCTATATTTAACTCATAAGATAAATTATATTTGTTTCCTAAAATAATTTCCTGTGGGAAGGTGATACAGAAATCACAATGTTCTTTTCATGAGAAATGATGTATACTTTCTACGTGAAAGCTCAGTACCTGTTATGTTCAGCCTACAAATGTTGTCTTATATGCTAAGCATCGGTGAGTCTATCATTCGTTTAAATACTTATAGGAATAAAAATTATGCTTTGAACTTCCACTGCTTTTCTTCATTTAAAAATCCTAAAATTTTTACCTCTATAAAGCAATGTATACAGAGAAAATACTTAAAAATTGAGAACAAAACATAATCTTTAACAACCTAAGGTTGTTAATCACGTATTGTTTTCTCAGTGAGACCTTCTCTGATCACATTATTTGAAACTGACTCACTCACTACCCACTCTGAACTCCCAATACTCCTTTTCTCTCTTATTTTTCTCCGTAGCATTTATAACTACCTGGTATTTATCCTCCCTCTCTCCCCTCTTCCCTTCCTCCCTTCCTTCCTTCTATCAATCTATGGATCTATATCTTCAGTCATTTATTAAATGTCTCTTATACCTGAAACTAAGCTCTACGAAACAATGTTTATATTTTGTTCACTGTTGTTCCAAGTCCTTGGAACAGTGCTTAATACATAAGAAGCTCTCAGTGAACATTTGTTAAATGATTGATCAAAGGTATCCTGTCTTGTTACCAAGTTTAAAAAATATATACCATTTTTAAATATTTCATAGTACTCTATTCAGTTGATGTATCAGAGTTAACTAAACCCCATTTTTATTTCATTTAGGATATCTTAAACTTTTCATTATTAGTGTCTTTTGATGAATATCCTTGATGCTTAAATTTTGGGCATATCATTATTTATTAATTATTTCCTTAGGGTAATCCCAGAAGTAGAATTTTGGTGTTAAATGCCATGTATATTTGAAACATTCTGCCAGCCTGCCCTTGAAAATAGCTAATATCAATTTATACTTCCACTATGATGTATAAGAGTCCCCAATTTTCTACATTCTCATTATTTTCATTCATGTCTTTATTTAAGTTTGCTAAGTATTTCTCTCCTCTAAATGTCCAAAAACAGGTCAATAGGACAGATAAAGTAATGTTTAAGTCTTTTTCCACTTAACAATTTTACTTTACCTGAGCTGGATCAATCAGAAAATCATTTATGTATCCATGAATAAAAACTTGATGCAATAAGAGTAGATTACTTTACGATGTGATACACCTCATTTAATGATATCTTCATTAAAGGATTCTAATGTGTTTTTATTAGTTACACAACATTTAATGGTATATATGTATATATATAGTATACTGATTGCAAATATACTATCTCCCTCTTTAATTTAGATTAATGATAATGGGTTATAGCCTTGTTAAATATATGCATTAAAAAATATTTCATTTATGAATAAAACAAAACCATTTCCACACTGTTAATAAAAGTTCTAAAACAATTTATAATAAATACTATGCTATAAAATGTTGAGGGATTGAGTGAATGTCCTATAAATTTGTAAGTCTCATGAGAATATTGTTTATATATCAACCAAACTCATAACTTATCATTTACCAACCTTGGTTCTTAACACTTTTACCTACAGATGTAAGATATCCAGTAATCAATTTTACATTGCCATTATTCTAATTATAGGTAGAAAGATAACAATATACATGTTCTTCGATTTCTATAAAGCAAACCACTCAGTTCTTAGTGATATCATGTCTCAAGTAACAAATATGCATATCATACTCTATAAATTGATTCAATCTTATACTTTCATTTACATGTATATGTATACCTATATGCACATGCTATTACAAAATAATTTTATTTGACTCATAAAAATTTAGACACATAACACAAGAAAGTCCTTCCCATTGGTATTAAGGTAAAACAAAATTACCAATGTTTAAATCACAAACAATAGGCTTAGTAAGCACACTTTTTCCTTATTTTTATTTCTAAGAAGATATCATATGAAGATATGAATGGATGTCATTCATAGGATAAACATTGACACAAAACATAACCAATAGAACTATTATCACTGTATCTTTCGATTTTATAACAAAGATTTTAAAGAAAATCAAAAGACTTAATATATTAATTTTCCCCAGCAGAAGTTAGACAGTATTAAGAATTATAAGTAGAAATGGGATATTCTTATTTGAAAGTAGAAAATCATATTAGTATGTATATATTAAAGAGAATCAAGAATCCTTATCTTATTGATCAATAACAAACCTAACCTAAGTAAAAACCAATAAAAAATAATCTAGAGAATTGATAACATCACACCCAAATATGTTTTCCTTGACTGGATCAATGTAACAAAGTTAGCACAAATAGAAGTTAATCTTTAATTACCAAAATGAAGCATAGATATTAATTGAATTGGCCCTGGTCACCTATTAAATCTATATTGGAGACATATTTTGGACTTCATACCTGAAGACAGCATATTAAATTTAAAATATGGACAATTCTATAATTACTACAATATCTGCACATCAGAGGAAATCAAATTTCATAGATCATGGCAATGAAGTAATAGCTTCAGAAACCCATATTTTTTATAATGTGTTGATTATAGAGGCATGTAGGATATCTGCTACCATTTCTTTGCAGTATAGGCTACTTTATGATGTAGGACCACAGACAATGGATAATTGGTTTAACCAATGTGATAAACTCTTCATTTAGTAAGTAGGCTACAGTAATATAGCGACTTCGACAATCACTATGTGTTTGACTTGCAAATAACTGTCTTCATAATGAAGATATTCTCCTCTCCCAAATTCTTCCAAAGCTAGTGTTGGTTTGACACTAAGAAGAAATATGTCTCATAAGATTTTATACTTATAAGAAGCTTCAGGGATTCTGAAAATGACTTTAAAATATTGTCTTATTAATCTTGAGTATTCTCATGAGAGCCAAGTAGATGGCAAATATTATCTTAATTTTGTAACATAGAAACTAATGAAATAATTAGTGAATTTATTTGCCCTAGTCTAAATATTGAAGCAATGAAGTTCACAGTGCCAATCCTGGCACTTACTGAAACTCTTATTAAGCCTACAATCATTTTTCTGGAGAGTAAAGACAGAGAAAAAAAAAATCTTCAGAAAATGTGTTCAACATAATCTACTTCAAGGAACTCTTAAATGGATATTTATTATTTGATTCAGTGTGCTTGGTGATGGTGACAGTGATAGTACCAAAACTTCAAAGAACTAATTTCCCTGTACCACTTCTGAGTGAGCACATACTGAGTGTGGTCAGGGGCCTCTAAAGGTGGTTAAATTCTAATTCACAACCAAGCTAAAACCTGACAAAATCAACAATGGTGCAATAACTCAAGAAAAGAAAAAGAAAATAAGGAAAGTTAAATTTTGACTTAAAATGAATCTTTAAGTTGGCAATATACTTGATTCCTGAAAGACAATGAAAAACAAAGAAAGCCTCTATGGATCTCAAGCTTTCCAGGTATTCTTATTTGCTTGACAGGTGGTAGTCTTCTGCTCTGGTTTTCCATTAAAAATTCTTGTATGAGTTTCTCCATTCTGTTTCTTTCCTTCTTTTACTTTTCTTGCTTCAAATGCTCATAAAGATTCATTACAACAATTTGGTTGGTTAGTGGCAATACATTTGTAAATTAATGTTGAAGACTAACATGATTTGTATCTCATACACGACTGATGTCTCAAATAATTGTAAAGTACCTTTCTCCTCTAACAACTCTAGCATATTAAGAATTCTAGGGTTTTCTCCCTAAAAGAAGATGATTTTATTAGCTTAAGAAAATTGGTAAAATTGTCTTTGGTAAAATTAAGAGATCTAAAACTACAAACATATCTATAGTTGAAATAAAATCTAAAATCTTTCACTGAATAAGACAGTTTTTTGGGGTTTTTGTTGTTGTTGTTGTTGTTGTTGTTGTTGTTTTGGTGTTTTGTTTTGTTTTTTTGTCCTGCACACTTAAAAGAGGCATGGAAATTTGAGTGTATGTTTACGATTGTCCATTTTATATGGAAACCTTAGATTTACCTCCCCCCCCCCAATGGCTTTAAAAAGACAGTCTGCGCTTACCTGGTCCATCAGTCATTTTGTCCAGGCTCCGAGGAGTTGTGCTAAGAAAGGAGGCATGTTTTATTTTAGCCACAAAACTACGAGGCGGCATGTATTTATGTTGAACTTGGGACATCTCATAGGATTTTTGAACATCATAGCTGCCTGGTGCTGGAATATCCTGAAAAACATTTCAATAGATGATCATAAACACATCTCACATGGAAAATGTCTACATAGCATAGATGTTAACACTAAGCAATGGTATTTGTAGAAAAATACAAAAATTTTCTTTAATCATTAAAAATAGAAATTTAAAATAGTATCGCTATGCCCTCCTAACAAAAGTATAAATTCACTTATTAAAATTCAGGGTAAAATAAACAGAATTCTGGAATTTAGGTCCATATTCATAAAACAAAATTGCCTTCATAATATAGATCAAACTCCCAGTTTTAAATTTTATAATGAAAATCAAATATCATACAGGAATAAGAGCAATGATTATTGTTTCCATAAGCAGCAAAACTATTCCTGCTTTACTGTCCTATGTGAGCATACTTTACTTATTTTACAAATGAGACTGTTTATTTCATTTTTAACAGATTCCAATTAAGTTAAAAGGCTTCCCTTTTCATCATTTATGGTTCTTTATATGCTCTACAATTATATTAACATTTTTAATCAACACAAGCCACATGGATATTAATAACTGCAATAATAATTCTAAACCAAATTAAATATATCATAAATTTGTTGAGCAATTAATTTTGGTAAACCATTAGCTAATTATCTCAATGAAAACTTTTTAAAACTCATTTCCTCAAATTATTTTAAAATATAACATGTTATATAGAACATATATCTTCATCTGTATTATGTTTAAAGACCAAACTTTTAATTATTTTCTGGTAGTCAGGAGACTAATATGGCTATAGGTGTAGACTCTAGCATTAGATCTTGAGTTCCAAATTCAGCTCCTTACTTGCTGTGGGACCCTATGCAAACCTTTTACTTCTGTGATCCTCAGTTTCCTCAACTGTAAGTGGGGAAAATGATAGTATTTACATATTATGTCATAGGGTTGTTGTGAATATAAAATGAGTTAAAACAAGTAAAATATTTGATTCTATAAAAGCGTTAGCTAATCTTATATTCCACAAAAGCTAATTTTTTTTTCCACACAAAAGCTAATTTCAATGCAAAAAATCAAGACTGAAAAATCAGGGTTTGTGCTAATAGGGAAGTATTTTACTGTTTCAAGTAAGTCAAACAAATTTGAATACTGAGAAAGCATACTTTTAAAGACCACCTAGAAGCCATGCTTTATAAAACATACTTTCTCTTATTTCTTATATCCCTATTATCATTCTCAAGCATATGCCAACAACATTATCCTCCACTTCCAGAAATTACTAAATATTAATATATTATAATAAGAGTACTGATCTGGGGGAGGGAATTCTCACAGGAAACCCCACATTTCTGGTTTAGGTCCTGTGTCAAACACCAGAAAATACAATCAGTAAAGCAATTAAGCGATGTCAGCAGCTGTTTTCTTCTTGCCTGCATGAAGAATGTATTTAGTAAGGGTAGGCTGAGGATAGCTCCAAAGATGACTTGGATCTTTCTGGTGTGCTTCTGTGGTATGGAAAAGGAAAGTGAAAGAGAGTGCAAACATACAAAGAAATCCTAAGTACACATTATACCCGGAGTATTTAGGAGAGCTTTGCAAAGATCTTGATAATCTCTACTATACATTTTAATTTCCTTCCAGAAGTTATTACTGCTCCTGCTTCCCTTAACGCCATGCCTGGTGTCACCACCTACTCCTTCTTCCAGTGCCCAGTGGAGATATGATTAATGGGTTTGGCTGCTGGCACACAGGAACCACTTTTTAAAAAGGCCTTGAAGCAAAGGTAATTAACGGCATCAGTGATCAGTTTTCTTCAACAATAAGGTGTCCCCACATAGGAAAGTTCATCAGACTAGTTATACCCTAAATTTCAGTGGATTCACTGGATCCTCTATATACTACCCTTGTTCATGACAACCACTTCTTAGGGCATGTTTATGCTTCTCTGAAAACTTATTCCCTGTTTGTGTCCTTTACAGGTGTTCCTGGGCTCATCTTACCATCTTCAGTTCTCATTGTATTTGACCAAAAGATTAATATTTCAAGTCAATTCCCAGGCTAATGATTAGTAAGACAAATCTTAAACCATGTCTACCAGCAATGACTTAAACAATACTTATTCATAGGCCCTAAACATCATTTCAGGGGAAAAAAGTAGTATCTATAGATTAGATTATCATATCTCCAATGGTGCTCCTTTATACATCACAGAAAATAGGTAAGGCAAATGATTAGTGGCTATAATAGACATTTCTCATGCCTTTTTCTTTAAAACCCAGTATTTGAATTCTGTTCCCGTGTTTGAGAAATTTCACATGCTTTGCAGCAGAACAGGAGTCGCAGCACAAAAGCTAAAACTTCCTGATTCTCATTTTCCTGGCTTACTTTTTGTAGCTAGGACATGAATCTAGGTCACAGGCTTACATGCCAGCCTTTGAACCATCAGCCAGTTAGTCAAAGAAACACAAAGCATTACAAATTCCATGTTAGCGAGGGGGCTGGTGGTGCTAGCAGCTGTGTCCATTTCCCAGAGGCAACAGTAGGAGAAAAAACTGAAAGAGGCAATTAGGGAAAATGTCATAAAATGTCTAAGGGAAGGACACCAACTCTTACCTGAAGGACAAGCCCACAGAAATATACAACAGGTCGATTAGAACAGCTATATGTATATTCATACACTACACTCAAGTTAAAATTCTAGGCAATTAAACCAGAACTGCTTCTTTCTAGTTATGAAACAAATATTCTTCCATTTCTGTTTCTAGTACTATATAAATATATAAAATGTTGGATGGTTTGATATAGTGAAAACCACTCACTATGATTTGGACTAAAATAAACTTTAATTATATTTGAGGGTACTTGTTCTAGCTGTTATTTAATAGGTAAGCATATTCTATTCTAAAAGTTTGTTTTAAAATCCCAAATATATAATTGTTAAAAAGTTTCTTAGAACTTCTTTTATGCTGAAGCTTGTCCTATTAGTGAATTAATGTAAGAAAACGTCAATGAAAGTTTCCAAGTCTTTAATCAAATAAATATGGTAAAAAAATTTATAGGCCATAAATGTAGGGAAGTTTTCCTGAATATGCAAAAAACTTGGATTAAAAAATTTACCAATATGCTTATCCAAGTTGCTTAACTTGGGCTTTATAAAGAACAAAGGCATTTCGGGTGATTATCAAACTATCTTTGTTTTGCAAATTGCAAATTATAATTACCAACATGTTATTCTTGCCATTTTTCAGTATTCCTAATATTCATCGTTCTAAACATATGCCTCTTTAAATATATGACTTTGAAAAGAATAATTTATTTTAGAAAGAAAAATATTTTAATATAGATACAACATAATGTAATCGTAATAGGCAGAAATAGGAAATGTTGGTTTAAATTTTCATATTCTCTTGGCACAGTGAAAAAGATCCTTTATCCTAATGCTGTTTTATGAAAGAAACTAGAATTGTCATCTATACCATGATACTGTAAGGCTCAGTAAAGAATAACAAAAAGCGCTGACGGGTGAAATCATGAAGGCAGTATAACCATTGAGTCCTGCTAGTTTCTCCAATATAACACGATACAATTTACACTTGAATCACAAATTTCCAGTTCTTTGCTGGACATTTCCACTTCATTATCCTCAGATAGTCTTAAAATAAAGCTCATTATCTTCCCTTCCCCAATTACCCAAACATCTATGCTTTCTCACCAGCCTACAGTAATTCCTTATTTAGCCAGGCCTGAAAACAGAAAGCTGGCTTTCACTTTTCTTCACCTTTCTCTCCCGTTTCTAAAAATCATCAGTTATCCACTGTACTCTCTCTCACCTTATCTCTTTCTTTCCTGTACTTTCGAAACAATCCTGGCATGTGCTCTAAAATAGTATTTGACTGCTGTCCTAACTGCCTCTTTGACTGGTAGATCTTCCAGTCTCAAACAATCAGCACCTCAACAGCAAATACTTTATTGTACTATAAGATGACAGAAATTTTCTGGAAATGTTCATTGGTTCCCAAGTGCTTGTGGAAAAAAAAAATCGGAAAATTCTCCTGGAATGCAAAGCCTTTTTAAATTTGAAGGCAAAAATACAATTTTAAAACCCAGTTCAAGTGGACCCTCTTCCATGAAGTATTCTTGATTACCCTAGCTAAAAGTGATATCCTTCACTTTTTAATTCTTCTTTACTTATTGTTCGCATAAACACATAAACATATGAATAGCATATTAAACAAATATATCATACTTATTTGATTCTTTCTTTCTTTCTTCCTTTCTTTGTCTTTATATAAAAGCAGACAGTGGATAAAGCCATCTGACGAGAAGGAAGGCAAGGTTTCCTCTCATAAGATTCTACTTTCCCTACACATTTGCAGATTAATTTTTATTCTATTTTCTCAAATTAAAGACAACTGGTGGTAGGAATCCAGGGGTGTGGGGCTCCACAATCATGCTGGGCATCTAGGCTCGCTCATGCTTTCGGTGGTAAGCTTACGTTCTCAAGATATTGATCATAGCTCCTGCTATAACATTCTCATTTCAGAAATGAAGGGAAGGTCAAAAGGTAAAAATTGTGTTTAATAGCCAAAACAGCCTTCCCTGAGGAACTTTCCTAGAAGCCCAATCCAGTCATGTTGGCTTTCTTTGCATTAGTTAAGACTGTGTCAAATAACCACCTTATAGCTATAAGGGAACCTGAAAAAAAGTTTTTTTACCTGGGCATGTTGTTTTTCTAAATAAAATTGGGCTCTGCTAATAAGGAAGAAAAAGAGAATAAATATGTAGTAGGCAACTAGTAATCTCAGTCATAATAGCTCTCTGCCTTTGAAGGCACTAGAACTATAAAAAAACAAAACAAAACAAAACAAAAAACCTCACTTCTGGAATACTCTCTGGGATATTAGACTATCTCTATCAAAAGCTATTTTAACTCATGGCTTATTAGCTTTGTTGTCTAATTCTTGCTTTCCTTTTGGGTCTCAAATCTTCCCTGAATCCATTCACTCTGTCAGATCTCCTATGATATGTTTTCAGAATACACAGTCCTTAACTTTGCAGCAGTTGTTATACTTGCAATTAAACAAGTCTTTAATTATTTGTTTAATATCATTCATATCCATAGGAGTGTAAATTTCTTGAGGGTTCAGAAAGCATCTGTTTTGTTCATTATTGTATCCTCTGTAAAGGCAAGTGCCTTGCACACAGTAAGTGATCAACGAATATTTTTAATCACTGAGTGGATATATGAGCCAACAAATAAGTGAGTGAGTCTGTCAGTATCTGTCTACCCTGAAGCGTTCCTGCTCATGTTCAGCTTTAGTACTGAGTTGCCCATAATCTTAAGGCTGACACTGTGCCTTCAAAGTATTTTCAACCCCTACAGTGCTTAAATTTTTCTCACATATAAGCAGTTCTATATAAAATGTGTATCATATAAAGACTACTTAAGTATTGCTTTCCCTAATGATATCCCTGTCTCTAATAAAGACAGATGTAATTTGTAATCTCAGCAATGATACAGAAGTATGGATATATCCATGCAAACTAATCAAGGACTAACTTTCACAAAATCATTACAAAGTGTCTCCAGGTAGCTAAATTGGGTTAATATTTTATGTGAGATGCATTACTTTCTCTTTGCTATCAAAAAGAAGATGACTTTTACTTTTGATGTTTGAGCTTTTCATGACCACCTTTGACACTGGTTTTACAGAAAAAAAAAATGTATATCTCAGCAGATTGAACTAAAACATGTGAACAGAAATGGCCTGCCTAACCTTTCTCTTCCTATAAATGCTAATGCTACTGAGACAGAAAAAAAAAAGCATAGATTATTGCCAGTTATAATAGCTCTAATTGACATGATGTCATTTCTTCAGTTTTATCAATTCAATACATACCTAAAAGTTAATTCTTTGAAGTTGAATGTGAAAGGAAGAAAGTTAATGTGATTCTCTAAAAATAGATAATTGCTCTCAGAGCCAGTTGGACAGATTTAAATAACACCCTAAAATCATTCTGATAAACTTAGAAAACTTAAAAGAGGTAAATTTTGAAAGTGATTTGTGAGAAACGTGAATTTGAACAGTAGAGTTGTAAAAATTATTGATTAACTCTAGAGAAATGTCTGCAAGTAAGATTTAGATCAATTTGTTAAGTTCAAACTTTTTTTAATAAAATGATACCTACTGTCATCTACTTATGTTCAGTATGGCAAAAATAATCCCCTGGATAAAAAGAAGGATCATTTCAAGGTAGTGATACTGAAATACCATAGGATTTTTAAGTCAGAATTAGTGGGTTATATTCACAGCCTGATTATTAGCCTCAAAAAGGCCCTCACCCACTCATCCAACCCCCTCCCACCATGATATATGTTCAAAGTCATGTTCAGAAATATTTAATGGGTCACTGTGCAGTTGATGTATTTCTTTTTTCATCCTATGAGACTATCAACAAAGTGAGTTGTGGAACTGTTCATGTTTATAAGTTGTTTCTACCATAGTAAGCTAAGAGTGGGCAGAATAATCCAACCTTGCTTTCTGTGAGCTATAAATATCTTAGCATCCCATTACCTACTTCAAAAACAGTTCTGGTTACATTTAGACAGAGAAGAGTAGAAGTGGGGCCAGCCGAGTGGCACGTTGGTTAAGAGAAGAGTAGAAGTGATGATAGAGGCATAAACTGTGAAAAAGATAAAAAGAGAGGAGAGAAAGCAAGGTGATTAAGACAAAGGAGGTACATCACAAGAGCAAAGGAACATTGTCAAGACAGAGAGAGGAAGCAGGCAATGGTAATATTAACCACACACAAAAATAACTGTTTTCCATTTTATGACACATAAATTGTAGATCTTAATAGCAAAAGGCAAATTGTACGTTTGAAATTTAGGCAACCTAATTATTCTCCCCTAATGTTCCTATAAATATATTTTCTGATGAATAAAAGACAGTTTAAGTATCCCATCTTCTTTTGAGATTTATAATGCTTATGTGACACTAAAGAAATATTCCAGTTAGCTTATATTTAGTGTCAAGTTTAACAGCCACTTTTTTAGTGACACTAAATGTTTATTGATTGAATAGATAAAAAACAAAACAAGCAGAATAAAACATTAGATGAAAGGGCTTCAATGGTGCTATTACTATTTTTCAGAGCCATACATATAAAGGTTATAGCCATCTAAAAACATCCAAAATATTTTTTAACTTCATAAGGTATAAAGATAATGATCATCTAAAATAAAAATGTTAATATCCTTACTCCTTCCTTTCCCTTTTTTTGAAAAATTGCTATATTGTTTCCCCAAGTACTATAAACAAAATGCTACTTAAATGATACTGTGTTTAAGTGCTACACTATTTTAGTACTAGTCTATTACCCTAACAACAAAACTTTGCTGAGTCTTGACTAAGCACTGGCATTAGTCTCCACCAGTGTATCGACTGATGCTGTGCAGCCTAGGCTCAGGCCCTGGCTCCACAGTCTTGCTAACCCTATGGCCATGTTGTATTTTAAGTCTCAATATCCTCAGTGGTAAAATGAATATAATAATAATAATAGTTCCCACCTCCCAGGGTTGTTGTTAGAATTAAGTGAGTTAATAAATGTGTAACACAGAGTGCCAAGCACATAAGTGAGCACTACTTAAATGTTAGTTATTATCATACATCATTATAAATAGATTCTTAATAGCTCAAATATTTGGGTGGTATTTGATTTCTTTTTTCCCAAACAAGTACTGTTTGAAAGTAATATATTCTTCAATGTCAGAAATAAATTAATTTTAGAACAAGCAGTTTAAAAAATATTAGTATGTCTATGTCAAATGACAAAATGCACAAAGACTGACATGGAATTGTAACTTGATTATGGACCAAATATAATTTAACAAATACCTTTATCAGACATGAAGAAATAAAACAACATAAAGGCCTCTTTCATTCATTAACATTTTTGAAGAAATGTCATACTAAAACATACTTGTTTCAACCATTTTGAATGCATTTCAGGGGAATGAATCCATTTATTTTAAGTATTTTTATTAAACAATTTTAAATGTCTATTGGGAATCTACATTTCAATATATTAAGAAAAATGTAATTTTTCTAGTCCCAGGTCTGGTTTTCTAAAACACACTTTCAATACCTTAAAGGTATAACTACCTAGAGAAAACTATATTTCTGATTTAGAAAACCCATAGTCCATATTAATGCCTGAACAATAAGGGAAAGTCAACTAAACATGCACAAAAGCACGTGAAATAGAAGGTAAAAGAAAGAAATGTCCATGCTTTCACATAGAAAAGCATCTAATTCACATCTCTCACGAAACCACTTCAAATTTGCCAGAGTTTTCATGGCATCTATAGAAAAGAAAGAAATACACATAAAAACAAAATTAAATGAATGAAAAAAAAGCTAAGAAACCAGAAGTAAAGAGAGAATATCTGATAACGTAAATCATAGTCCCAAAGGGAAAACAAAAACTGGTATATAATAAAATGCTTACTTTGTTACCTGGAATAGACAGTATCAATTAGTAATAAAAGGAGGGAGATACTGCGTCCTGCCTCCACTGTCTGTTCCTGGCTGAGACACCTGAGATCGATGCCACAGATCACAGGGCCAGTAGAGGTCATCTTTGATGCAATCAGGTATTGCTCTATTTTCCTACATGCAATTTAACTTTTCATTGAAATTATCGAGTAGCTTCAGAAAGGTTTTATCCCAAGAGTGTGTCTATTTCTTCCACCCTTGTTAACATTGAGTATTATTTGTTTTAAATCTCTCAAATAAAAAAACATATTTTAAAATGTATATATTTCTTTAGTTTCAAGTGAATTTGAACATCTTTTCATGTATTTATTAGCTCTCTATAGGTCATTTTCTAATCAAGTTCTTCATCATTCTTCTTCTTGTTTTACAAATTTTTCTTGTATATCAAGAAATTAGACTTTGTCTTCCATGTGTTTAAAATATTATTCCTAGTTTATAATTCATCCTTTGCATCTATTTATAGCATTTGTTTTGTGGTTTAGAAATTATCAAAATTCTGTTTATTTTATTAAAGTGTTTTAGAGTAATTTTTATTTAGTTTTGCTATACAAACATATTTAACTTTTTGAAGTCACATTTACCTGATGTTTCTTTTATGAGTGCTTTGTTCAAAAAGTTCTTTGAAATGAAAGATTATTTTTAATCCAAATTTGTCTTTGAGCATTTAAATCTTTAATCAGTGTAATTTGTTTTACAGAAAAAGTAATCAACTTGTATTTCTGTAACTATTAGAAACCTGTCACTCTCAGATTATAAAGGTAACTGGTAGAGAATAGGAGAAGCAGCCACAGAACATGCATTGTAGGGAGACTCATAAAAGCAAAACATTATAGTCAGGGATAGAGAGAAAGCATTGTCATAGTAGTACTTAAGACTGTAATTTTCCATGAACTCTATGGGTTCCAAGTGCTGGAAAATAGGATGGGGGCTGGGGAAGGAAAAACATAGCGAAGGGGAGTAAGGACTGTTTTTGCAGAAGAAGGAACTAAGAGGTTGGATTCCAAGCCTGCTGCCTATGTGCTCAAGACACAGAACTCAGGCCGAGGTTAATCCATCACTGAGAGCAAACTAGAGATTCCTTTAGGATTATCCCTGTGCTTAGCCCATGGAAAGCAAATGCAGGTTGCGCTTTACAAGAGTTAGAAACAAACCTGCCCCTATTCTTTTTGCACCTTACTGAAGTTAAAGAGAAACTTACCATTCTTCTTCTAGCCTCCTTTCCCTGCATGCCAATGAATTTTCCATGGAAGCAGAAAACACAAATAAACCCTAGTCCAGGGGATGGAGAGGGTCTCCCTTCCACTAGCGATTAGGGACCGCCTCTCTGTCTGCGGGGTGGGCTTTGTTTACTTACTCCCTACTAAATAAACTTACTTTTACTTTAAACTCTATAGAGGCTCACATTTTAATTCTTTCCAAGGTGAAGCAGAGAACCCTCCTTTCCTGTAATAGGGAGGTGAAAGGAATTTAATTGGGCGCAATTGCTCTAGATTAATGGCTACTAGACAATGAAAGTTGATCAAAAACATTAATATAGGGCCGGTCGAGTGGTGCGATGGTTAAGAACTGCCTTGGGATGCCAGAGGATCCCGGTTCGGATCCCATATATGAGAGCTAGTGACACTGTCCTCTACAGCTAAGATGCTGAACAACAGCTCAACCTGGAACTGGGCTGCTATGGGTCGCCAGTGACGGCATAGGCTGCAGTCCCCTGCTGCAGTGGGCTGCCATAAGCTACCATGTGTAGCCAGCAGCCAGCGTGAGCGGCCAGCAGCCACAGTGAGCGGCCGTCCAGAAGCCGGCGACTGATCTGCCTCGCCTGGGAAGAGCGCAATGATGGTGCCAACTTGGGCCAGTGAAGCAACGTCCTCCACAACTAGACTGAAGAACAAAACGACAGCAACTTGTCTGTTCCCCTTCCCCTAATTCCCCAGAGCTGTTCCCCTCCCCAAATTCACCAATAAAAATCTTAAAAAAAAAAAAATAAATAAATATATATATATATATAAACATATACAAATCAACTTGAACAGCAGCTGTAGATTAGATGATCAACTATCACTCAATTCAACAGTGAGTAGGGTTAACAAAAGCCACTAAAATCTGTATGTTGTTATATACTAGGTTTAGAATGTTTTATCCTTTTTGCAAATGTTTAAAATGTATAGCAACGTGTGAGTCTGATAGAGGACGATGAGTGTGAAAGCCTTCATTGTGTGGTGTTATTTTCTGTCTTTCCCATATGTTTGAAATATTTTCCAAACCAAAGATTCAAAATAGTGTGAAAAAAATAACCTAACAAGATCTAATATAAATGTATTTATTTATCTAGTTTTAAGATAAGGATCCTAAAATTGCACAAAAAGACTCAGAATAAAGGAAAACGTCACTAAATGTCTAAACAAGAACTTTCAACTTTTATGAAAAGGTTATTGCAAAAATGTAAAGACAAACAACACATCCCAATTAGCAATTAACCATTGTTAGTAATAATATAGTTGTTATTGTTAAGGGGTTCTTCTCTACAGTACATGACTATCTCTTAGAAAGCAATAGGAAAAATTTTAATTCTACAATAGAAAGTGGAAAAGGACATGATTGGCTGATTTTTAAACAAATAAAATTAGCCAATAAACATACACCACTGAACAATTAATCAAAATAATCCAAATTAAATAGTTCCTGGGAATCTTTCAAGATTGTGACATGGGAGGCTCCCGAGCTCCCCTTCTCCCACAAACACAGCAAACATACAGCTAAGCATGAAACAATTCCCTCGGATCCCTCAGCTCAATCCAGAAACTAGCTGAACAACTATACATCTGATGGATGGGAAAGTACCCACATGAAGATAGTTACGAAAGGCTGAGACACACTCTAACGGTAAACCCCACTCCTGGCACAGTGCCACACAATTAGGAGAGAACCCCCCCAACTCCTAGCTTCTCCCTGAGGAGTGAAGGGTTTGGACTCCACATCTAGCACCCCAAATTTTAAGGCTCTCGGCAGAGGGAAGGGCTCCCAAAACACCTATCTCTGAAAGCTATAGTGGCCTGTATCCACGAGACCCAGGAGACTGCAGCAAGGAAGCAATTCTTAAGGAATGCAGAAATCCACAGCGCTGTTCCCTTAGGGCTCAGCGCAGGGCAGACAATGTCAGCCACCGCCCAGTCTTTCCCGATAGAGGTTTAGCTGCATATTTTAAAACCTGCTGCCTGAGGGCCAGGCTTCTAAATTAGCAGGCAGAGGGTCTGACTGTGATTCTGTCCATGGACCAGGAAGTCCTGCCTTCCCCCTCCAGCCTGCTCCAAGTCACCATTATCAATACATTCCCATCGCTGTGAGGGCATAAGGCATTATTCTGCATCCTTTATTTCATTACATAAAATCAAAAATTGAGGTGAATCCCTTTTTTGAATTATTGTTAACATCACTTCAAAGTACAAATTAGGTATTCTGAAACATTTGGTTATTCTATTATCAGATTTCATTATAAATAAATTATGAATTTTAAAAACATTTGGGTATAACTTTGATTCCAACCAGTGTTTGATTAGAACTAAAATGTTTATAAACAATACAATGGATTTGGAGATGAGGTTTTCAAAACATATCTAAAGCCTTCATTGTGGCAAACCAACTTTTTTTCAAAATGAAAGTAAGGTGCTCAATTTTTATTACTCTTAATATACCCATTATCCCTTTATTCCTCCCCTCCTTTCTTCCAATAGTTAGCAAAAACCATTGTTGTTGGCTTTCCCTTTTTCCAAGTAAAATATTTAATCTAATACTATAAAATGTATTGCACTCTGAAAGGCTTTTAGTCCAAACAATATAATATTACCTAAGATCTATGGAAATTTGATTTTTTGAAGGCAAATTAAATAATGTTTTCATACTAATCTTTTTTAATGTATACCATTAAAACCTAGACAATACAAATTATAGTTGATGTACTGTCCCACTTGAAAATGCAGGAAAGCGCTAATCAAACAAGATCACAATTTGACATTCTTAAATATTACCTGCAATGTTGCTGAAAAAACTAATAATTAATACACTATAATTCTTAATTTTATGAATATGCTTTATGCTCTGTTTTAAGTATGAAAAAATGTCCCTGCTATGATTTTTAAAATCAATAAAGTTAATAAAGACATTTACTTCTCAGTACTGTATCTGCATTTTATTATCATTTCTGCTTTTTCAGCACTCATCTAGTTCAAATGCTGTTGTCACATTCATCAGTGATTACATCATCATTTAATGTTCCTAAGCATCAAAAATATTTATAATATAATTATACAGTGTTGGGTTTTTTTTTTTAGTTTAAACCAAAACCACTCAGACTGTGTTCTCTCCCTCTTACTCTCCCAAAGGAAGAGAAGAACCATCATCAATGGCTAGTGGCAGATGCAAAAGCAACACCTAAAACCGGCTTCACGCTCAGGAGAGAACACTGCAACTCCTCCTCATGGCTTCGGGTGCTCTACACGATCAGAGAAACTTCTCTAGTAACGAACTATAGAAATGATCCCTGAAAGTATAGTCTTAGTGTTTGTTTGTTTTTTTTTAATATATGGAATAATACAGAAGATAATCAAATTACATTTAGTTGAGCACGGAAGTGTAAATATGAGTTGGAATCAAACCAAAATACATGCTCCTTATTCTCTCTTTAAATTTAAAACATTTATTAATTTGAGCAGATTAAGTCAAATTATTTCTTATGGATATTAAACAAATTTAGTATGAAAAAATAAAGGCTTCACTTTGTGGACTAATGTATTAGTTTTCCAATGCTGTGTAACCAATTGCCACAAACTTAGTGGCTTAAAATAATGCCCATCTTTTAGCTCACAGGTCCATAGATTAGTAGTCTGGGGTGGGCAGGTCTCAGTTCTATTCTCAGGGTATCACAAGTCCAAACTCAAGGTGTCAGTTGCACTAGGCTCTTAACCTGGAAGCTCAGGGGAAGAATTGACGACCACACTAATTCATGTTGTTGGCAAAATTCAGTTCCTTGCAGCTATAAATCTGAAGCCCTTATTTCCATGCTGACTATTAACTGAGGGCCTCTCTCTGCTCAGAGACCCTCCATATTCCTTTTCATGTGGCTGTATCCATCTTCAAAGCAGCAATGACCCATTCAGCCCCTCTCAGAATTCTAATTTCTCTGGTTTCTCCTTCTGCCACCAGTTGGAGAAAGTTCTCTGTTCTTATGCACTTACCATTGGGCCCACCTAGATAATCCAAAATAATCTCCCTATTTTAAAGTCAACTGTGACACATATCATAATTTAATTATGTGAGTGATAATTCTCATATTCACAAATTCCAGGGATTAGGATACAACACCTTTGGGAGGCATTTAAAAAATTCTGCCCACCGCAACTGACAAATCAAATTTCATTAGGAAAAGAATAGAGGATTATTTTGCAGATGAGAACAACCATTGTCTATTAATAGTTAATATATTTTGAGGGCTACAGCTAGAGGGGCTAAAATTCAATAAGTGAGCCAAAAACACCTTTATAAGCTGCTGCTTAATAATGGGTTTATATGTATTAATTTGATGTTCTGATAGTATTTAATTTTGTATTTTAAGTAGTTGACCGAAGTATTCATTGAAAATCTGTTATAATATAAAGTTATACTGTCACCATTCTTACAATTATACACAAGAAGATAATTTGAAAGTATAGAAATATTATTGCCCACTAAGATTGGAAACAACTAGACAGCACCCAGAATCCTGATATTTTGTCCTAAGTGTAAATGGAGTAATGACAGATAGAGGTGTTTCATGGCTCTGAGGAAATATGATTTTAAAAATCCACAAAATTACTATTAACATTAAAATCAGAAGAAGACTGCATCTTTGATTCTGGCACTATTTCCTCAAAGTAATCATTGAAATATATGTCTTTTATTTCTCTGATGAGTTTTTGTCATTTCCTAAGTTAATATTTTCTTATGATGAGATACCATGTTCTTATTAAAGAAAATCATTTATCCTTGCATGTTAATCCTTCCCTCTAGGTTTACTGTCCTTCCTAATGAAGCACATTGTTGAATAGTTCCTTCAGAAAGGGTCTGTTAGGGTAAATTCTCTGTTTTTGAAAAACATGTTTGTCTTCTCAGTAATCTAAGAATATCTGCTCACTGTCTTCTGCCTTATTTTTGGTACTGAAAATTATGCTGTTTTGGTAATCATCTTTCTTTGGTATGTGTCATGACTATAGATTGACTCATTAACATTTTTTCTCACTTCCTTCTTCTCTGCCTTCCTGTATTTTGGAGACTACAAAACTGAAAACTGTATTCCCAGGAAGCTTTCACAGCTAGTGATCTAAACGTGACTTGTTTTTGCCATTCGAATGCATCTGAGTAGGCTTGATTTGGGAATTGAGTTATGCGCAATGAGAGAGTTCATGAGGAATTCTTCACGAGGGAGAAGATACTAGAGGCAGTGTGACTTAAATCGGCAGCTGCAGCAGGGCAAAGTAGCTTGAGCATGTGGCTCCCTCATCAAGAAGCAGTAGTGAGGTGCTGAGGCCAAAAGCTACAGTGAGAGGCAACCTCCCACTTTAGGCAGGTGAATTCCTAATTGTGCAGGGGCAGCAGTTTACATGGTAGTCTAGTGCTGAACCATAATTTGGGATGCATTCCCAGAAGTGCAGCCTAGAATGTGTTTATTGGTCCACTTAACATTGATGTAAGCCACTAATATGTTGTAATAAAACTGTTCCCTTTGAATTATCGAGAATATTATTTTCTCTACAGCTTTAGGTAACCTTTGATCTTTCCCTGCTTTTATATTAATAGACAATCTTTTCTTTGGCATTCTGCTGTTTCACTATAATACATCTAGGCATGTATTTATTTTCTACTTTTCCTCATTGACACTTGACTCAGCTCCCCAAATCTAAGAATTCCCATTTGTATTGGAAAAATGTCAACCATGATATCTTCGGATAGTCTCTCTCTCATATTATCAATTATCAGCATATCAATTAACTCTTTGTGGAATTCCTATTAGATGCATTCCGGGAATTCTCATTCATTTCCCCTACTCTTTCTGTTATATTTTCCAACTAGTTATCTCTTTAGTATTTTGGGTGATTTCTTCAGTGCTATCTTCCAATACACTAATTCTCTCTTTAGCTAATTATCAGTTTTAGCTATTGTTCTGTTACATGTAACATAAGCTCTATTGTAGTGCTGACCAAACAGGAATTTACTTTCATCACATAATATGATATCTGAAAGCTGACAGCCCAGGGCTGAAGCTGCAATATCAAGGGCATTGATAGCATCAATGTCCAAGATCTTCCTATTTTCTAGTCCGACAACCTTAACATATGGTTAATTCTCATGATTGCCTTATGATAGCAAAATAGATGCTTCACTGCATTCCTCCTGTTTGCTTTTCAGTTAATAAAAATAAAAAAAATGGCAAAGAAGAAATCATCAATAGCTCTTTGGCCAAAATATCACATGGTTTATCCATAGCTGTAAAAATACTAGGAAACATACTTTTTTTTTTAATAGTCATATTTCAAACCCAACCAAATCAGGTATGCTGTTAAAAAAGGAAGAAAAGGATATTAAGAAAGCAATTGAAAGTGCTTGCCATGCACATATGTTGAGCTCTTTAAAAATTATTAATTTCTGTATATTTTTATTCTCAAGTTCTATTTTATTTCTTTTCAATCTGTTGTTAATTTTATTATAATGTCTTATCTTATATTTTAGTTCCTTCATTTATACCCTTAATAATTAAAAATTCATTTTTATAGCTTTTATATAATGCTTCTATTATTGAAGTTCACAAGTGCCAATCCCTGATATTTGTTGTGCCACGTGAATCATATATATGATGGATTATTCCCTCATTGGTATTGTAATGGTGGACTGTGAGTTCCTCTTTGGCAAAGGTTTATCTACGGGAATCTTGGTCATCTAAGCCTAAGACCATGTCCCATCAGGTTAATTTTATATTTTTTCCCTTAGGAACTCTACTGCAGGGGTAATTTTTATATTGATTTCTTTTTTTTTAAAGATTTTATTGGGGAATTGGGGGAGGGGAACAGTGCTGGGAAATCGGGGAAGGGGAACAGACAAGTTGCTGTCCTTTTGTTCTTCAGTCTAGTTGTGGAAGACGTTGCTTCACTGGCCCATGTTGGTATTGTGATCATTGCACTCTTCCCGGGTGAGGCAGATCAGTCGCTGGCCTCTGGACTCAGGGTAGCTCATGGCAGCCCACTGCAGCAGGGGCTGCAGCCTACACGGTCACTGGAGACTCATGGCAGCCCAGCTCCAGGTCGAGCTGTTGTTCACCATCTTAGTTATAGAGGGCACAACATCACTGGCCCATGCGGGATCCGAACCAGTGGCCCTGTTAACCAAGCTAGCTCTTAACCAACGGGCCACTCGACCGACCCCTATATTGATTTCTTAGCATAAAGATTCCCAGATCTTGGTAGTAGTATAAATTAAGATCAAAAAGCTATGTGAGACATAAGACTATTATTAGAATTTTCAGAGAATTTATTTTCAATTCTTATAGTTCGGATACTAACAAAAAGGTTTCTTGTTGAATTCTTGGGTTGGTTGGTGAATTTTTCTGGTCCACACTTTCATGGAGGGTTTACTCCTTTCAATTTTCTGGCTGTTTTTGTGCTGTCTCATTTCCAACTCTCCAATACATACAACTCTAAGACTACATCTTTTTTCCCTATATAGTGATTAGAATCCATCTACTAAAGCTGTACTTAATACTCCTCTACTCTCCAAATACCAACTATACAGAGTAACAGACCATACTTAACAAAACAGTTTTTATTAATTGCCTCACTCTTTCTTATCCCTGATAAATACCTTTAATTTCTTAAAAGGTCATCCTTAAGATCTTTGTTATAACTTATCTAGCACTTCAAAGCTTTTGCTGTAAAAGGGTTTCAAGTTACTTAATCTGACATTATGCCAGAACTAGAAATCCTTTGATAAAGTTTTCAACTTTAATTAGTTTTGTGGTTTTGTATATTGATCACGTGATTATGTGAAAACCATGTATATGGTCAGCAGATCTTATGGCCAGGAAACAAGATAACTTGAGTAGCTCCTCTGTTATTCTGCTCAATTGCTGATGAATTTGTTGAAAGTATTAATAAATCCCTAATACTCTCAGTTTATAAACAAAATAACTTAATATTT
>NW_017731707.1:227019-228374 GCF_001890085.2 Hipposideros armiger
CTCTAAGTCAGAACTAAACTGAGAGTTGTGTACAGCCCAGCTAGGCTATCTAGTGACCCAAGAAGACAAACATTTTCATGTGTTTTTAAACAGATAAGCTTTAAGTCTATTTTAAGCATTTAGATATTTTTAAAGCATTTGTTTTTAAAAATATGTATTTAAATCAGGGATTGAGTGAATGAAAGGGGTAACCCTTAATTAGCAGGTTTCAGCCTTTGCTTTTCATTCAGAATGTCTTATCTATGTCCCTAAACTTGCAAAATTCCACTCAGCAGCCAAACTCCTATAGTTAACCTGCCCCTACCATTTCAGAAAGCAATACTGTCATTGTCCATTATCACTCAAGCATAACTCTTAGAAGTACTGACCAGTCCTCCAACACCAAAGAGCTAATCAACTACCATTCAGTAATTTTTTCAGAGGATTTCAGTTAAATATAATTTTCAGTCTCTTTTAATATCAAGTAATAGTTTAAGGGCCTCAAATATTTATCTCTAAGTTGTAGGCCCTCTTGCCCACAAATAATATGACTTTGATTCATATTACTCCTTATCAGTGGCAGAGTCAGGATAAGAACACAGATCTTCCACTTGAAGTTCAGTGCTCTATAAAGTACATCTTCCTCAATCATTTAAAAAAATTTTCTTAGGCATTTCTTTCAACCAGCATATGATGTATTTTTTTTTACTAATTTGCATCATCATAGTCATCTCATTTGTTGTATTATCAAATATAAGATCATCTCATTTGTTGTATTATCAAATATAAGCCACATGCTCTCTTAATGTCATCATGTCATATCCTAGAGGATTAAGATGGGTTTTCCCAGGAAACTGACAACTATGTATGTTTTGATGAACTGTTCATAGCTTAAGGTTAGCTTAGTCAAACGTCACGGAAAGAAAAAAAGAAAACTCCTTTCTACTCATTTTCAAGCAAATAGAGTTTATATGAATTGAGAGAGAAAAAAAAAAGAATAGTGTGTTCAATTTAAAGCATTTTCATTTATTCTTAGATATACTAAACCACCAAGCCTAAAGCCTGTCCACGAAATAAATATATGAGCTCAGTCCACATTTCCACAATTAAATGAGGAGAAAATGGCTAATAAAGCCCCTCACCCCACAAATGTACACACACACATACACACACACACACACACACACACACACACTCACACACATACCCCAGAAAAAAACTATAACACAAAACCCCAAATTGAATTAAATTTCCTCAATAAAGCTTTTGGACATAAAATAAAAATACTGAATACAATTTAAAAATTAAAAACATAAATGAACAAAATTTAAAAGTTGATTTGACATAGGGAAAAAAGTGGAAGAAAAAAGACAAAT
>NW_017731707.1:229314-230461 GCF_001890085.2 Hipposideros armiger
GAATTCAAGCCAAAACTTAATTGTAATGAAGAATAATTTCAATGCTAAAAGACACAATTCACTTTAAAGATATAAAAGTCATAACTATTATCCATGCACCAAATAAAACAGCAATAATTATAAAATAAAAACTATAGGCAGTGTGAGAATAAATAGATAGAAGCACACTAATAATAGAAAAAGACATTAAACAACCATGGTCAGTTCAAGACAGACATCCTGATAAATGGATTCCTGTTTTATTCTATGGGTTACAATTCCTTACTGTCATTATTTATTTTGATGCTCAAATTATCCCACATTTAGCCAGTGGGAACATATTCTAGCTGGCTCCACTATCTTTTTTACATGTCCCAATAGCTTTTCTATTTTTAGCATGGAATATATGTATATATATATATATATTCCTGTCTCTGCCCTGGAATCAGTCATTTCTCTAAGGATCTCTGAAACCTTTAAGTGAGGAATGGTCTTTAGAAACCAACACCTGAGAACTAGATGTGCTCATTGTGACTAGTGTCCTTTGAGCAAAGAGAGCTAGGTAAAAAAATGCATGTATACATACACATATACATATATATGTGTGTGTGTATATATATATATATATATATGTATATATGTATATATATAAAAAATGTGGGTTCATAATGCTACCTTCAATTCCAACTTAATTCTATAGTGTACATTCTGATTTTTGTCCTTTCCATATTTATGACTCTTTTCTCCAACAATGAGAAACACAGTTCTCATTATTCTCAATATATTTACTCATTTATTTACTCCTAGATTACATAGAAAGTAGTTTTAAAATTGCTAACCTACATCACTGTGAAAAATAGACCAAATAAATACAGTTCAGCAGTTCTTTTTGCCTTTAGTATGAAAGTGTTCAAAATTTGTGTTCAAAATTTATTTGGATCCTTAATAATAATATTATTTTTAATTGCAAGGAAATTACAACAACAAAGAACACTACTGAACATGTAAAATTCTTAGATGTGTCTTCTCTTTTTAAGGAGTAATTTTTCACAATACTACAAAAATATCATACCATATAGAAGGAACAGTATTCAAGTCATGCCTTTTCTTTCATTTCAAACTGCTCCAAAATATCCTATTACCATGTTTCTTTTATCCTTATACAGAA
>NW_017731707.1:232226-241005 GCF_001890085.2 Hipposideros armiger
AGTATTAAGTCTTCAGATCAACATTGTTTTGTCTTTTTTCATTTGACAATCTTGTAAATATACAACAAGATGTTATGAAAACATTTGCAATGTGGCATATCAGGAAGATAGTGACAACTGAAAAAAAACAATAAAACAAAGGACACTTTGAGAAACAACTTGATATACAAAATGAAGAGAGAAATTACAGCAGGAATGGAAGTAAAAAGTTAACTTCATTAAAAATGTAGCTGGTGCACAGTTCATCTATTTCACTGTGGCAAGCCATCAAAATAATTATGATTCCATGAATGCAATCTAATCTCGGGCGAATGCTAAAAAGTCTGTCTTCCAATTAGCACATCAGTGGGACTTGCCTACTTAAATCAATTGAATACCAGTAGAAGAAAAGCCCCCTAAGTGTGCACTCTGAGACTCATATGAAGAAACAGATGTAATCATGTATTTACAATGCACATTAGGAAATTGTTGGCAAATGTTTAATACGTGATTTTTTTTCTTTGTATACAGCAAATCAAAGGTCTAAAAAAGGGCTTAAACTCCAATGAAATGCTCAGATGTACAAATTCAGGTTTTAAAAATCTAGTTTGCTAATGCTTCTGTTATAATTAAGTAATAATGTCTTAAAAGCATATTTCTAAAATTGGATGTGGGACCATAAAAGTGGGTAAATTAATTTTCTAACTATAAATGCCATATTAGAAAGCAATTAAAAAATCCTCAGAGATATTTACCATTAAATTACATGCCGCTTCCTTTGTTCTCGACTGTGTAGAGAACTGCTTTACTTTCTTTGAACACCTTTCCCACACTAATTACTACATACATTTAAAAGTTAAGGATAAATTACTGCATGTAAGTTTTAAGATATTTTTTAAAACAGTTTTAAAAACTTTTAAGAGAAGATAAAACAATGCAATGCATCAAATCCCATTTTTCCTTTTAATTATTACTATTTAGATATTTTTAAAACATTTGCATTTTATATAGATGGGAATTATGAATGTATTTATCTTCTGCAATGAGATTCTTGTGTTCTCTTAGTTTAGTAACAAGCAAGAGAAACATAAAAATTATGGACTAGGATACAGCATCATTTGAATAAAATGCTTCATAAAAGATCTTTTGCATTTTGTTTCAATGACCTCAGATACATTGAGAGCTTCTATTTCTGTAGATATAGTTTAAAAGAGGGAAAAAAATAGAGATGGCAAAAGCGTAACTAGTAGAGACAGAGAAAGTATGCCCAAACATAGAAAACAGCATAGATGAAAGAAGATTGCCTTCATTCATCAGCAAAAGTGGCAAGATCTATTTTAGTTGAAAGCAGCATAGTATCGAAAATAAGGTCTTGAAAAGGGAATCAAGATTGTGATTTCTAGTTCCGGGTCTGTTATTATACAATGTAATCAGAACACTAGGGAAGCCCAAAAAATCAAATAGTCCTATAGCAAAAATAATCTTGTGGTTAAGAAGTTATGCCCCTTAAGAACTGATCATGTATGAGTGTAGGTAAGGGAGCTGACATCAGTAGATACAGAGCTTACAAAAAATGCACATTACTCACTAGAGCTAAAGTATAATATTNCACAATTTGAAGGGACAGAGCAAACATCAGAACCACATATGGCAGGAAATGTGATCAACTATCAGATCAGGAATTTAAAACAACAATGATTAATATACTAGAACTCTAATGGATAAAATAAACAGCACAGAAGAACAGATCAGATATGCAATATAAGCAGAGACATGGAAACCCTAACAAAGAACCAAAAAGAAATGATAGCAACATAACACACTGTAACAGAAATGAAAAATGTCTTTGATGGGCTTTTTAGTAGACTGGGCATGGCTGAGGAAAGAATTTCTGAGCTAGAGGATGTATCAATAGAATCCTGGAAAACTGCAAAGCAAAGAAAACATAATTTAAAAAAAAAAGAAAAGAAAAGAAACAGAACAGACTCTCTGAGACCTGAGACTATGGGACAACTACAAAAGGTTTAACATATTTGTAATGGGAATACCAGGAGAAGAAAGAGAGAAGAGAACAGAATAAATATTTGAAATAATGACTGAGAATTTCCCCAAATTAATATCAGACACCAAACCACATATACAGGAAGCTCAGAGAACACCAGGCGTGATAAATGTAAATGGAAAAAAAAAAAAAAGAACACTACACCTAGGCATATCGTGTTTGAAGTTACAGAAAATCAAAGATAAAAGAAAGACAAAAAAAAAGCTAGAAGAAAATATAAAACAACTTACCTATATAGGAACAAAGATAAGAATTGCATCCAACTTCTCAGAAACCATGCAAACAAGAAGAGAATGGAGTGAAATATTTAAAGTATTCAGAGAAAATATCCACCAACCTAGCATAGTGTACCCAATGAAAATATCCTTCAAAAGTAAAGGAGAGATAAAGCCTTTGTTAGACAAACAAAAATTGAGGGAACTTGTCACCAGTAGACCTGCCTTGCAAGAAATGTTAAAAGTTCCTTAGAGAGAAGGAAAATAATATAGATCAGAAACTTGTATCTACATAAAGAAAGGAAGACCCTCAAAGAAAGGATAAGTGCATAAAATAGAATAAGTAGAATAAACACTTTTATTTTTCTTATTCTTAATTGATCTAATAGATAAAAATTTGCTCAAAATAACAACAATGTAATCAATTAAGTTTGCATAAGTATGTCATATATATAATTATATAAGAGTAATGAATGACAGTGATGACACAATGGACAGGAGAAATAATTTAGAATTTGCTATTGACATTAAAAATAAATGCTTGATCTGACAAAATTTAAATCTTCCCTCCCCAGGTGCTAACATAATTCAAGCAAGTGGTTTTCAAATTATTTAGAAATAAATAAAAATAAATTAGATTAATAATAATCCAACATAACTCAAGAAAACCTCTTGCAATAACTCATTGAAAACACCATAAAGTTTAACTAGTCCAGCTTTATATATGAGAGTTTGGATTTTGACACACTTAAGGTTTTCAAGAAACTAGTAGTTTTCTATAAGCAACAGCCTTCCCCTACCCCTCATTCTTTTCCATTTAAAGGTGGTATATTATTGAGTAAAGCTTGTTTCTCTGATTAGCTTTGGATTATTTAAAAAGAATAAAAATATTTTTAAAAGATTTCTTTGACCTACCTCAGACTTTCAGGTATCTCAAGAGCTATGGAAACTCACCAAAAAAGACACTTTCAAAGCTATATGAGAATCTCTTCATTCAACCTAATTTCTAAACCAACTCAACATATAATAAATTGGAGCTTTATTTTTCTTCNTAGATAACAGAATAACATATTTAAGATACCCAAGGAAAAAATCTATAAGCCAAAGATTTTTAATGCAGCCAAAGCAATTTTCAAATATAGAAGTAACAGAAGAATTGTTATCAACATGCAAAAATTCAGGGCATAATGTTCCTATGAGTACTTCTTGATGAATCCACTAAAGAATGAGCTTCAAAAAACCAAAATGAATAGACACTGACATTCAGACAGATGAAGACTTGTAAACATGTATAGATTCCTGGAACACCTAAAACTAAAGGATAATTTTAAGGAAAGGCTAAACCTCTTTCTTTATTCTCCACATACAACTAATTAATAAATTTATTGATGTGATCCTTGGGTCTAATTGCTTTTTTCCTCCTCCAATGGCATTAATTTGGTTTAGGTCACAATAATCTTTTTCTTGGATTAGAGGACAGATCTCCTGTGGTAGGCAGAATGGTCCCCCTTATATGCATGCTCTAATCCCCAGAATTTGTAAATATGCTAGCAAAAGAGTTTTTCCGGATTTAATTAAGGTTATAGACCTTAAAATAGGGAGATAATCCTGAATTAGTGGGCAAGCTGACCTAATCACATGAACTCTTTAAAGCAGAGAACTTTCTCAGACGGGCGTCAGAAGTCCAAGAGATTTGAAGCGTGAAAAGGATTTGACTTGCCATTCCTGATTTAAAGGTGGAGTAGGTCACATGAGAAGGAATGCTTCTGATCTTAAGTAGCTAATAGAGGCTCTTCGGGCTGACAGCTAGCAGCCAGGATAGGGACTAAACCCTACACTTTCAAGGAACTAAAGTCTGTCAACACATGAATAAACTTGGAAACAGACTCTTCTCGAGAACCTCTGAAAGAAACATGACTGTGTGAACAGCTTGATTTTGGCTTTATCAGACCCTGAGCACAGAAGCTGAGTTATGCTGCACCTGGACTTTTGACCATAAGAAAATGTGAGACAACAAATGGGTGTTGTTTTAAACTGCATGGTTTGTGGTAATTTGTTATAGTAGTTGTAGAAATCTAATACATTTCCTTACTGGTCATGTTGATTCCTCTGTATCCCTCTGACTCATTCTCTACTTGACTGCCAGAGTAATCTTTCTAAAATTTTATTCTATGTCTGTCATTTTTTCCTCTGGTAAAACCACCACTAAAACCCCCTTTCCTTCGAAGTAAAGTTTTAACTCTTGTGTATGCACATATGAGACCCTTGTTTGGTACAGTATTTGCTTACTCTTCCAGCGTGCTCATTTGCCATAATCTCCTCACACTGGCTGCTATAAATATTCTGAATTATTTATGTTCTGAAAAGTTGCAAAGAAAAGGAGCCTTAGAACATGCTGAATACTGCATGGCACACCATATTTCCCCATATATAAGATGCNCGCCCACATACGAGTACCCAGTGATCCCTATGAAAGGGTCGTTTGACCCCCAAAGGGGTCGCGACCCACAGGTTGAGAACCGCTGCTCTATTGTAATCTTTGTGTAAAAGATTAATAAAATGTAGAGTTGTAATCATGGGTTTGGGAATCAAACAGATACAAGTTCAAGCTCCAACTCAGTTTAACTAACTGTAAAAAGTGAAAAAGTTACTTAAGAAAACTGAGTCCTATTTCTCTCCTTAAGGGGGTTGACTTCAGACCACAACAAAGCACTACCTGATTGACCTCACAAGTGGCACACACAAAGGGTGGTCTCAACAGCCACCAGAGCCCACTGGGGCACAGCAGCCCATAAGCTGTGGCTATGTCCAAATCCCACAGCCAATCAGACTGAAGGTCAATCCCACCCACTGAAGTGCCAATAGCAATCAAAGCTCAATTATAATAGGAGGGCACACACAACCCACACAAGAGATACTCCAGGAGGACCCACAGCAGGTGACTATGGGGACTGCACCACTGGGCCCCAAATAAGGACACAGGGCATCACTACATAAGGACACCCAGCCAAAACTGGGAGACATAGAAGATCTATCTAATACATAGAAACAAACATAGATAGCCAAAATGAGGAAACAGAGAAATATGTCCCAAATGGAAAAACAGGAGAAAAATCCAGAAAGAGAACTAAACAAAATGGAGGAAAGCAAATTACCAGTTACAGATTTTAAAACAATGGTTATAAGGATACTCAAAGAACTTAGTAAGAACCCCAACAAAGAGATTGCAAGCATAAAAAAAGACATAGAAACCATAAAAATGAACCAGTCAGAAGCAAAGAATACAATAAATGAAATGAAGAATGAACTAGAAGGAAACACCAGCAGACTAGATGAAGCAGAGGATCGAATCAGCGATTTGGAAGACAAGGTAGCAGAAAACACCTAATTGGAACAGAAAAAAAAAATGAGGAGAGTTTAAGAGACCTAAGGGACATAATCAAGCAGAACAACATTCACATCATAGAGGTACCAGAAGGAGAAGAGACAAAGCAAAGAATTGAGAATCTATTTGAAGAAATAATGACTGAAAACTGTCCTAACCTGATGAAGGTAATACACATACCAGTCCAGGAAACATGGAGAATCCCAAACAGGATGAACCCAAACAGGCCCACACCAAGACACATTATAATTAAAATGGCAAAGGTTAAANCACAATTTGAAGGGACAGAGCAAACATCAGAACCACATATGGCAGGAAATGTGATCAACTATCAGATCAGGAATTTAAAACAACAATGATTAATATACTAGAACTCTAATGGATAAAATAAACAGCACAGAAGAACACATCAGATATGAAATATAAGCAGAGACATGGAAACCCTAACAAAGAACAAAAAGAAATGATAGCAACATAACACACTATAACAGAAATGAAAAATGTCTTTGATGGGCTTATTAGTAGACTGGGCATGGCTGAGGAAAGAATTTCTGAGCTAGAGGATGTATCAATAGAATCCTGGAAAACTGCAAAGCAAAGAAAACAGAATTTAAAAAAAAAAGAGAAGAAAAGAAACAGAACAGACTATCTGAGATCTGAGACTATGGGACAACTACAAAAGGTTTAACATATTTGTAATGGGAATACCAGAAGGAGAAGAAAGAGAGAAGGGAACAGAATAAATATTTGAAATAATGACTGAGAATTTCCCCAAATTAATATCAGACACCAAACCACATATACAGGAAGCTCAGAGAACACCAGGCGTGATAAATGTAAATGGAAAAAAAAAAAAGAACACTACACCTAGGCATATCGTGTTTGAAGTTACAGAAAATCAAAGATAAAAGAAAGACAAAAAAAAAGCTAGAAGAAAATATAAAACAACTTACCTATATAGGAACAAAGATAAGAATTGCATCCAACTTCTCAGAAACCATGCAAACAAGAAGAGAATGGAGTGAAATATTTAAAGTGTTCAGAGAAAATATCCACCAACCTAGAATAGTGTACCCAATGAAAATATCCTTCAAAAGTAAAGGAGAGATAAAGCCTTTGTTAGACAAACAAAAATTGATGGAACTTGTCACCAGTAGACCTGCCTTGCAAGAAATGTTAAAAGTTCCTTAGAGAGAAGGAAAATAATATAGGTCAGAAACCTGGATCTACATAAAGAAAGGAAGAGCTTCAAAGAAAGGATAAGTGAATAAAATAGAATAAGTAGAATAAAAACTTTTATTTTTCTTATTCTTAATTGATCTAATAGATAAAAATTTGCTGAAAATAACAACAATGTAATCAATTAAGTTTGCATAAGTATGTCATATATATATAATTATATAAGAGTAATGAATGACAGTGATGATACAATGGATAGGATAAATAATTTAGAATTTGCTATTGACATTAAAAATAAACACTTGATCTGACAAAATTTAAATCTTCCCTCCCCAGGTGCTAACATAATTCAAGCAAGTGGTTTTCAAACTATTTAGAAATAAATAAAAATAAATTAGATTAATAATAATCCAACATAACTCAAGAAAACCTCTTGTAATAACTCATTGAAAACCCCATAAAGTTTAACTAGTACAGCTTTACACATGAGAGTTTGGATTTTGACACAGTTAAGGTTTACAAGAAACTAGTAGTTTTCTATAAGCAACAGCCTTCCCCTACCCCTCATCCTTTTCCATTTAAAGGTGGTATATTATTGAGTAAAGCTTGTTTCTCTGATTAGCTTTGGACTATTTAAAAAGAATAAAAATATTTTTAAAAGATTTCTTTGACCTACCTCAGACTTTCAGGTATCTCAAGAGCTATAGAAACTCACCAAAAAAGACACTTTCAAAGTTGTTTAGGATCACCAGTGTTCTAAGAGGTATACATTAAATGGGACCATCTATAAAATAACTTGCCCAGACAAATTATTATTAATTCTCCCTGTCNCCCCAACCTGGCTTTACACAATCCCTGATTCAAATCAGTCCTCAATCCCCAGCTGAGCACTAGCTCTGAGTCCAAGTCAATGTTGGTAAATGTATTTTGAGATTCTGTTCGAAATTCTTGGGCTGTGTTTTCTCTGAACAAGAGATCCTAGATGCTAGACAAGATATTTATAGTTTTAGAGGGAGAGGTCTCCCAGGTCAATGACTTTCAGAGTTATCTAAATTGGTTGTGCCTAATTGTTACCTACTCCAACATAGATTGGCCATATTTTATCAAAACCATTCCCTAGCATTATGGAGAAAGCTACCCTTCCCCATACAATGCCAGCTCTTTTGACCTCTGCAAATATCCTACCGTATTTCCCCATGTATAAGACGCTATCATGTATAATATGCACCTTAATTTTGGGGCCTGAAATTTGAAAAGTATTACATAAAGTTATTGAACTCAAGTTTTATTCATCATTAAATTTATACAACTCCTCATCACTTGCGGGAAATGCAAGTAAAGAAATCTACAACCACTGTGTAAGACATACCCAGTTTTTAGACCCCAAATTTTTCAAAAAAGGGTGCATCTTATACATGGGGAAATACGGTACTTCTGGAACCTTACCTCAGAGGAAGTCAAATGCTGCTTTTGGGAAGCAGAATTATATGACACTGAGGATTCCTTGCAACCTCTATGGCATTACCTTGAGAGAAGTTGGCATCTATTCAAAACATTGTAATATATGAGACAGACTCAGAGGCTTAGTTTAAATAAAGCCAAATCAAGCTGGAATGCTAGGTAGTTGGAGTAGTGGTCACTTTGGGAGAAAATGTTGAGAATTGAGACCTTTTCACCTATGTAATACTGCACACACCTAACTGATATAATCAACAACATTTCAAAAGATCTAAAGCCACCTAAAGGGAGCCAATGAAAGAGTGGTAGTACCGTGACCACGTGCTAGTGAAACCAATACTTTAACTCAAGAAGGTTCTATACAAGTTGCTGTATATAACAATAACAGTAATAAAACAATACTTTTTTTGAATGCTATATTACTTTTCACATATATTAGTATGAATGTTCTAGATTTCACAATATTTATTACTACTACTACTATTATTAGTGGTATAGTAT
>NW_017731707.1:243552-248703 GCF_001890085.2 Hipposideros armiger
GAAGAATCTATAAATTATAATACAAAAGAAAACTTTGCACTGCAATTAAATTTCAGCCTAGAGATTTTTTCCACATTATCTTTTATTTCAGTTGTTTTTATATTTCACACAACTATTTACTAAAACTACTTTCAATTATAAAAGTGTAGCTCTTGTACATTTCTCTTCCATTCCAACATGAAAAGAATATCCAAATATTATGAATTGTAACAATTTAAAACGTCACACTCACTATTAGAAAAATAGTTCCTGTTTGGCAAATAGAGGTAATGTAATAAAACTAACATCACTATTTTTGCTAAAATAAATAGATAAATGATTAAATGAATGAATAAATGAAAAAATAAATAAGCAAACAAGCATACTATTAACCCTGTATTTTAAGGAAAGTGGATTAAACCTTTAATTTATATTTTAGAATTCTAATTAAAAGCTTTAGCTGCTTAAAATTGATTCAATAATAATTTGGTGAGCACTTTTAAGCTCAGGAGATCCTTTTACTATACATATTATAGAAAAAGCATGGACTAGAAGCATAGAATAAAAGATGAACTTTGCTGGAGGCACTTAGAAAAAGGTTACTCAACAAACGTGAGTGGTCGGAGAAAGCAGCATCTTGAATAAATTCACTGGGAATGTATTACCTCATGAAGTAAAAAGAAGGCATGGAATCACAAAAGTATTAATAGTACTGGGAGTGCCCACAGACTGAGACTTCCTAGTAACTAGTCCTTGACCAAATACATAGATGATGTTCCTCAAAAACAACAACGTGGGTACACTGTTAAGAGTTGTCATTAAAATGGAAAAACATCAGCTTAACCTTCGTAGCTGCAACATGAGCATCTTGCCAGTAAACAGGCCATTTCAGCTTCTTGCTGGGGTGTAGGAAATATATGATTGGAGCATCAATGTCTCCTACAAGCAGGTGGAATAGAACTGGTAGCAACAGCTCATGTATTTTAAGAAAGGCCAGTGTACTCAATCTTTAGGATATTATTCTAAGAAGCACTGAGAACAATTTGGGAAAAGGATAACAGCCCCCAAATTTTCCTCTCTTTTTGACCCTGAGAGAAGGAATTAGAAAGCTTGTGACTGCTAGTTTATATTTCAACTCTACACCTAAACTAATGGCCTGTTATAAGATTAACAGGCAAAAAGTAATTCTTATGCCTAAGTACAGCTTTAAAATGATTTAAAACTTAAATTGTTTCAAAAGCTAAAATAAGATTATTTCATGTCTTCCTATTCTCTCCTCATTTTCTTTTAAATTCTCTTACCCAATTCAACTAAAAATAAAAAAAGGTAGAAAAAAAAAACAGTAGAGAGTCAGCAATATGTACGTTCTCTTATAAAAACTAGGTAATNTAAGCATAAATGTGGAATAAGCCCACCAAGACTTCTGTTACCAGTTAAAAAGGATTCCATCTATTTTTGTTAACATAATTTTACTATTTGATAGCTCAAAATGTCCTTTTTATTACTGCTGTCTTCAATCTGTTTTCCTATAAGGATTATCCTTAATAAGAAAGAGGCCCATTTACCAATTTTGAAGGAAAAAATAAGAGCAAACATGAAAAGAACGCAGCTGGCATAAAGAAGGCACAGGGAAAATAGGAAGGGTATAAATAAGCAACAACAACAAACAAAAAAATCTGAGGCTCAGTGCCCTAAATCTGCCAAAATCCAGAAAGAAGAGCAAAGTAGATAGGATCAAGTCTGAGAAGAGGCTCTTACATTTTAAAAATTAAAAGACAAAACACAAAACTTTTTCTCAGGCAAAGATCATCTAAGCCAAACCTCCCCTTTTTGCAAGAAATTTCTTTGCAGTATTTCTGTAAGTCATTTAACCTTTTTGTTCCTTAGTTTTCTCATTTATTAAAGGTAAAAATGTTACTTTAAAAGTTTCCTAAGGTCTCAAGCATCTCTAAAATGCTGTTATTTTAACTAGTTTTTCTTCCCTCAAATCCTCATGTATAGGTCTTTGTGAATGCATTTCTATACTTTTGGATAATATTTTTGAATCAAGTAACCAAAGTTATATTGAGCAAGCAAGAAAATACCCCAGAATTTAAAACATTCTAATAGTCATAAATAAAGGAAAAATAATATAAAGAAAATAATATTCTAGCTCATTTAGCATGAGAAAATGATACTCATGAATAAATTTTATGGTTTTAAATAGTGGCTTTATCAGAGATGATTCAGATTAAAATATTTTCTCCTTAAATACACCTTATAATCTACACCCTGTAAATGTATCAGACTTTTATACTTCTCCCATTACTCTGGTTTCAGCCATCACTATCTAACACAAAGATTATTGAAATAGTATCCTAATAGTACTCCATCATAATTGCCAAATCTATTCTCTCATATTCAGAATTAACATTTTCCATGTCAAAACTGACTTTTGGCATCTACTTCAGATGTAAAAAGCTGAAATAAGTGTCATTCCCATCTTAACAATAAGAAAAAACCTCTGTACAAAATGATAACTTTTTCTAAACCAATCAGATAGCTGAAGTAACAGGGCAAAAAATTAGCCTAAAATTTAAAGAGACAGGTGTCCCCAACAAAAGACATGTCACAAGCACTGATTTATCTGGGGTGGAGCACGGGAAGAAGTGGGGAAACACCATGCAAGCTGGTATGAAGAATTCTTAATGAATTGCTTAAGGCTTAAGGCTAACTGTAGGCTGGTATCAGAGTATGGAATACCAAGGACCCACAGACACAATGGTAGTTTGTATCCACTTGCAGCCTCTATCTACTGTATGGACCATGTGTTCACAGGAAATATTAGAGGAAGCATCTCTCATGGTGCAAACCTAGAGGACAAAAGTAGCTACCACTGTAGAACAGATAAAAGCTCTACCCAGAACAAAAGTCTTAAGCTACAGGAAGACGGGCAGTAAACCTCTAGGGCACAGGTAAAGGACTATGACGGATGGGGGAAAGGAACAAGGGAAAATATCATCTGAGAGGGAATTAAAAATCATAAGAATATAGCAGAAGCTCAAAATAACTGGAAGATCCTCCCAGATACCTAGGTACATGGGTCTGCCTAAAACTCAGGCTGAGCCAGAAATATAGAACATCTATCCCTCACCCTCTAATATCAGTAAAACCTCAGCAACAAGTAACATGAGGCATAGCTTACAGCTGATGGTGGAATAGAAATATTGAGGAAAACTCATGGAACAACGTGAAGCTAGCAATGTACTGAGGTAAACATTTGTAATACAAAACCCAAAACCAACTCAGTACCTGACATGACGGGCACAACACTCCACACTAAGACCTATCAGAAGAAAAGGTATGCCAATCTAGGCATAAATATCATTTACTTTATTCTCTACTCTCCTACACATCACGTCCATCTTTCAACTAAAATTTATGACACAAATAGAAAAAAAAAAACACTGTGAAAACACACACACACACACACACACACACACACACACACAATTGTCAAGAGAGAAAATAATCAATAGAACCAGACACAGATATGACCCAGATGTTGAAACTTTCAACATGAAATTTAAAATAAGTATGATTAATGATAAAGGCTTTAGTGAAAAAGGTCAATAACAAAATAACACGTGCAGAGTAATGGGGAATTTCAGCAGAGAGATGAAACAATATAAGAAATAATCAAATAAAAGCATTAGAAATGAAAAATAAACAGAGATGCAAAGAAACAGAGATGCAAAATGCTTCCTAATAATTCACCAATAGATTTGACACAGNTTAAAGTAATCCCTATTTGAAAAGGATATTCTTATTTTCATAAATAGAGGCTAAGCAACAGGAATTAAAATTATATTACAATGATATTTAACATTTTGTGAAGCAGGTAGCCATAGTTAGTTGTATATGATATAGTTAACTGTGGCCAACTACTGTGTTTAAATTGGCTACTCAATCTCATTTTGGGGTTATAACTAGTTTATCTGTAATAGAACATTATTTCATTAAATAAATACTTTTCTTTAAGAAAGATATGAGAAAGTCAAGCAACTAGGAACTATAATAGATACACATGCCAAATTCTCATTGCTTTAAATATCATGGGAAAGCTTTGCATAAAAAATGGTATTTTAAGATCAGTAATAGCTCCCTGATTCTATGTTAACATATTCCATTTAAGATTGAAAGTGTACTCTTAAAAAATAAAGCTTTATTTATCAAAGAAGGCAACTGAAGAAATGAGATACCCAAATATTATGAACAATCTATAACTGAATATTGAATAATATAGTGTTATTTTGTTGAAATTACTAATACTGTTTATTACTTTGTGAGTAAAGTTTCTTTGGATATATTACTTTTAAAAAACAAAAATATATCTTCCTCTTATTTTCTTACTATAAGGAGAAAAATATCTTGTGGGATGAAAAATAAAAAAGATTCACATACACTCCATTATTCAGTCTTGTTGTTTGTTCTAGAGGTTGCATTGTCTAAACTGAAATTACTTAAACCTCTGAAGGAAGAAGAAACTTAAAATAATTGAAATATTTTATTTCAGTGGAAAGAGCAGTGAATTTATCTACAAAACTAGAGAAACACTTTATCTCCATGAGACCAGAAACCATTACATCTGTCTTTTCCACTAAATCAAGCACTTCTCCAAAACTAGCTACCTGGTAGGTAGGTGGGGTTCTCCTCTGCCTGAACTACCTTCCTACTTCCATGGTACTTGGCCCCAAAGCTCCTCACTGCCAAAAGTCATCTAGATAACTCCCACTCAGATGTCAACTTTCCTGTAAAATTCTATCAATGCACTTATGACACTCTATTGCAGCGGTTCTCAACGTTTCACAGGGGTCTCCTAAGACCATCGGAAAACATATTTTTGATGGTCTTAGGAACCGAGACACTGCTCCTCTATCCGTCTCCAGGCCCACATGCAAATACGCCCACATATGAGTCCCCGGCGACTCCTGTGAAAGGGTAGTTTGATCCCCAAAGGGGTCATGACCCACAGGTTGAGAACCGCTGCTCTATTGTAATCTTTGTGTAAAAGATTAATAAAATGTAGAGTTGTAATCATGGGTTTGGGAATCAAACAGATATGAGTTCAAGCTCCAACTCAGTTTTACTAACTGTAAAAAGTGAAAAAGTTACTTGAGAAAACTGAGTCCT
>NW_017731707.1:253388-255107 GCF_001890085.2 Hipposideros armiger
AGAGCTGAATTATAAGCCATCTTTAGTAATGTGTTCCTCACAATCAATGAGAGATTCCTATATTTTATAGTCATTAAATAATAATCAAAGTGTTTTATACCACAAAATACAATACAGTCTTGATTAAAGAAAACAAAATACAAAAAAGTATTTTCACTATTATTACAATAAAAGAAAAACTCACTAAAACATTAACAGTTGCTACTGTTACATTGCAGTACTGTATAAACTTGTTTGGTTCTTTTTCCTTTTTTGTCTTCAAACATTTCTTCAATTAGGTATTACTCTTATAAGTTAAAAAAACTTTAATTGACCAATAATTTGTTTCAATTACAGAATCTTTGTGAATACTAAGGGAAATAAATACTTTTTAATAATCCTTGACTTAATTTAAAACTTCAAATTCTATATTTTTCTTTTCCAAGAATTAAATGTTTAATCATGAAATCTTTATGAATGTTCTTTGTGTCAATGTACAAAAGTTAAGTAATAATATGGAAGATGTGAGTAGCACAATTAACAAATTTGAGGTGAGTGACATATTTAGAGCACTGTACCCAATAAATGCAGAATACACATTCTGTTTAAGTTACCAAAATATGTCATATAATAGACAGTCTATAAAACAAGTCTCAATAACTTTATTCAAGATTTAAATAATATAGATTATATTTTTGACTACAGTGAAATAAGACAGGAACCCAGAAAAGGACAATAAATAGTAAACCCATAAGTGTCTGGAAATTAAGAAATATGTTTCTAAAATTCCATGGGGCTCAAAGAACAAATTATAATAGAAATTATAAAAACTGTTAAAGTAAATGATAATAAAAATATAATATGCAAAATGTGTGGAATGCAGCTGACATGGGCTTACAGGGAAATTTATAGAAAAAAAGAATAGTCAAAAATCAAATATTTAAGCTTCCAATTAAGACTCTAGAAAAAAACAACTGCAAATTAAAAATAAAGTAGAAAATAAAATAAAAATAGAAAGAACATATAAAACAACAAAACCACAAAATAATTATTTTAAAAGATCAGTAAAATTGATACAACATCTAGTAAGACTGACCAAAAAAAAAATAAAAATAAGAGATGACATGTTACCATTATAAAGACAAAAAAAAGCAGACTTCTACCAAATATCCTAGAGATATTTAGAAATAGAGGATATATTAACAACTTTATGCAAATATGTTTGAAATTTAAATATAATGGAAAGAAAACATTCACAAGAAAACAAAGAAAAATAATCCCTAAATCTCCTAAAGAAATTTAATCTGTTATTTAAAACAATCTCAAAATTCTAGCCTCAGGTAGTTTTACCAGTGAATTCAAGAAATATTTAAGGAACAATTACCAATCTTACCCAAATTCTTCCAGAAAATAGGAAAAGAGGCAACAGTTACCAAATTAATTTATGAGATAATCATAACCAGGATATCAAAGCCTGACAATGAAATTGCTAAAAAAAAAATTTAAAGACCAACCTATCCCATGAACACCAAAACAAAGTCCTTAATGAAATATTAGCAAGTAAGATGCTGTAGCATATAAAAGGATACTATATTAAGAACAAATGCAGATGTTATTCATTATATACAAAAATGGTTTCATATTTTAAAAGTAATCAATATAATTGACTACATGAAGAGAATAAAGAAGTAAAATTATGAATCCCATATATATTTACATATGTCCCAATAGATGTAAAAA
>NW_017731707.1:257311-260911 GCF_001890085.2 Hipposideros armiger
TGGAAGTGAGCTTGAAATCAATACAAATAATAGGAAAAAAAGCCAACTTCATGGGAATTAAACAGTATTCTTCTAAATAGGTCACATAAAAAATACGAATTAAAGAATATTTTAAATTGAGTAGAAATTATAAAAACATAACAAAATGTGTGGAATACAACTAAATGAAGGAATGTATTGCCTTAAAAGTATATATAATCAAAAAGAAGAGAGGATGAAAACCATTGACACAACTTTCATTTCAACAAACTAGAAAAAGAAAAAGCAAACCTAAGGAAAGCACAAAGGATGATATTATAAAGATAATCGATGAAATAAAAAATAAGTACAAAATAAAGAAAGTCAACAAAGTCAAGTTTTTCTTTAAAAAAGAGATTATAAATATTGATAAATCCCCAGTAAGACTGATTACAGAAAAAAAAAAAGGAGAGAAGAGAAGGCGGGACAGGGGGAGGGAGGATACAAACTATCAATATCAGGGGGAAAGGAAGGACATCCCTGTAATTCTTACACCAACTAAAAGAAGGGAATATCGTGATTAATTTTAAGCAAATATATATGACAATTTGGAAGAAATGAATATACTTCTCTAAAAGTTGAATTAATAAAAGAAGACAAAAGAAAAAATTTAAATAGTCCAATATCTAGAAAGGTGTTTAAAAATTAGGTTTTATTATTATTTAGATATGTCAAGGCCAACAGATAAGGAGATGATTGCCATTGAAAAAAGAGCTTGTTATACTCAGATTCCAAGAGGAGGGAGCATGCCATACCATAGGGGTCACACCGAGAAGTGCCCGTGTTGGTCAGGAGGCAGAAATAGTAAGGGAGAAATATAAATTAGTGCCTTTACTGTGATTTCCACAGGAAGGAGTTGATGAGGCAGGGTACGCTGGCTTAGTATTGGCTGGTTTGAATAGTTACAGCAGGCTCTAGGTCATAGGGGGCTGTCCCTAGTTGTCTGGTACCTGGTCCTGGGGTGATTAGAGCAGGAGTGTGAAAGCCTCATAGAAAAGGAGTGAGCTCTGGATTGGGAAGTTTGCGTAGAAAAGGCACATTTGCAGGATAGTCATTTGCTATCTCTAGTAACTGGCTAACCCTGGAAGGGGCAGTCTCCCCGGAGTCAACAAGGCCCCAGATGCCAAAGTGTCAGGAACACATGGTTAATGGATAAAGAAATTGAACCCTTTCTTGAAAACCTTCCCACAAATAAAATCTCCAGTTTAGAAGGCTTTAATACTGAATTGTTACAAACATTTAAGGAAGAATAATTCAATGTTGCAAAAATAAATAAACCCTTTGCTAGAATAAGAGGGAAAAAGAACACTTAATTTTATTTAAGAACCCAGCATAACCTTGACTCCAAAACCTAAGAAAAGGTCATTATAAGAACGACCTCATTTGTCTTCCCTGCCAATAATTCTTCTGCCAACACTGCCCTCCTTGGACTTAAAGAAGGGCTTATTTATTGTTATGGTATTCTAGACATTATTTCTGATCAAGGAACTTATTTCACAGCAAAAGAAATGTAACAATGGTCTTTCACTCAGAGGATAAACTATGTCTAACATACCCTCATTATTTAAAAGCAGGTGATCTAAAAGAACAACAGAAGGGCTTGCCAAAAACTCAGTTATGGTGCCAGTTGCGAGACAAGACCTTGAGAGGACAGGGGTTAAGCATACATGATGCAGTATATGCAACATGCATCAAGTACCTTTCTCATTATTTCACCTAATAAACACCCACAAATGTTTATCTCTTGTCTCCGTATCTTTGATCTCTAGTTGTTTATAAGTCTCAATTCCCATGATAGGAATGCTTCCACTTAGAGACACAACTCTGATTCTACAGAATTGAAAGTTACTTTTAAGGCTGTCAACTGGCATTTTGGGCTACTCGTGCCACTGGAAAAAAGTACATGTTACTCTATTGATTGGGGTTATTTGTCACGATTAACAAGTGGAACATGAGTTGCTCCTACACAGGGAGAATAGGAAGAGCTTGTCATGCATTCTCTGGGATTTCTCTTAGTAGTTCAACCTCCAATATTAAGAATTATTGAAAAATTACGTTAACAAAAAAAAAGGGGGTCAATAGGATTCATAATCTTCAAAAACGAAGGTTTGGTCTTCCATCAGATAAAGGATCCTAAACACCTGACAACCAGGTTGAAGGCAAAGGAAAAAGGGTGACAGAAAAAGAAAGTCAGAAATATCATCTATAGGCTTGAATTAGTTAAGAAATAAGGACTGTGGCAACTATTCAGATAAATTTACTTGTGTGTGTGTGTGTGTGTGNATGGATATAAGGTCAATATGAATAATGATTTCTAAATAGTAGAACAAACAATTGGAAAATAAAATTTTAGAAGAAACTTGTACCTTAGCACTAAATTTTTTTAAAAAAATTAAATACAGGAGTTTTAACTCCAGTTAAGATAGAATAAATACAATCCACCTTGCCTCTCCCACTGAATCCATCTAAAAATCATCTAAAAGACCGAATACGTACAGCAATCTAAAAACTGTGAAAACTAAACAGGGGCTTTCAGTTCCAGACAAAATGAAATAACTACACTTCAGTTGGACAATTAAGTTCGCAAACTCATCCTAGAAAAATTGCTACATACATCATTGCTGAACATCACTATGATCACCTTCAAATTACTCCCCTTGAGAAGCTATGCTTTGACACTAGTGCCTAGTCCACCGTTCAAAGCAATTTTGGAACTCTTTTTCTGGAATGGCCATCAGAGCTATTGTTGTATTACCCTTGATTCCTGAATGTCATCAAAATGTCTTCCTTTCAATATGTCCTTTATCTTTGGGTCAAGAAAGGAGTCATTGGGGGCCAGGTCAGGTGAGTAGGGAGGGTGTACTAACACAGTTATTTGTTTACTGGCTAAAAACTCCCTCAACAGACAGTGCCGTGTGAGCTGGTACATTGTCGTGATGCAAGAGCCATGAATTGTTGGCCAAAAGTTAAGGTCATTTTTGTCTAGCTTTTTCATGCAGCTATTCCAGCACTTCCAAATAGTAAACTTGGTTAACTATTTGCCCAGTTGATACAAATTCATAATGAGTAATCCCTCTGATATCAAAAAAGTTTAGCAACATCATTGCAACAAGTTTGCCAACTTAATTGTCAGGGCTCTTATGTCTAAGATCAAGGGAGGAGATGGGCTGTAGACATATCATAAATGAGATATATATATATATATATATATATATATATATATATATATATTGTGTCCTTGAACTACAGAACAGCTTCTACTCCTTGGTGGTATAATGATGGGAGTGTAGCTTTAAACTCACAGTGAAGATTACAGTGCATGATAATAGGTAATTCCAAGTGTTTAATATTCCCAAGGGTCATTAAAATTGAACCATAAACCTACACATGATAAATTAAATATTAAAAATCCTCATTCAACATGTTTTTAAATGTAACAAACAGAATCATTGGATTACAAATTTTAAAACTTCCACTGCATATATAAAATCCAAATTTTTCTATACAGTCTCATGCTAAATTTGAAATTTAAGTGTGAATATTTTAAACTTAATAAGCAGATTTAAATGAGCAAGTTGAAGA
>NW_017731707.1:265876-332982 GCF_001890085.2 Hipposideros armiger
TGGATCTGTTTCTTCATTGGAGAAGCAGCACCTCCTTCTAACAGTAGCAACTGAATCTAGTTGCAATTTTTCTAACATGCTTCTGCTTTAGGTTTTTCTTATGTCACTCCATACCCTCTTAAACTTTACAACATGAGTACCACTTTCCATTATCTCACTTCTGTGTACTCCTCTTATCTCTGGCCTTTTTCCTTTCCCCTCTTTTTTTCTCTATTTTTCAACCAATGTCATTTTAACTTATATAAACCTGTTAGGGTTTTCCATATTCATTCCCTGTGTACTTGTAATGATACTAATACGTTACTTAGTGACTACATTTGAAAGTTATGTAACAGAAAAATGTCTTTACCCCTAGACATTTTTAATAATACAATGGAACTACTGTTTGCCCCTAAAAATGCCAACAGGACTATTACTACATATTTCTGTATAATAATGATGATCAGATATTCAAAAGTTTAATATTCTCAATTGCTCAAAATATGTCTGTGTTAATCATGTCAGTGAGATCAGATTTCTGTAAATGAATCCAGCATTGCAGCCTTCATCAGTGGAGGTAATTTCGAAAAAAGATATGAATTCCTAAACATTTAAATATACTGAAACAAGGTTCACTCCTCATGAATATGTGCATCTGAGTAAGATAATGAGACATTGGAAGAAGTCAATTTCTAAATGTCATGTTTCATTAATCATAAATTTGTTATAAAGAAATTTTAATGTTATTTATGGCATCATTATGCACATGTAGGGCTCCTATGTAGCCATGTTGGTATCAAAGACTTAAATGATGGAGTTAAGGTCTTGACTAATCATCTCCACATCACTTTTAACATTATCTTCTCTTTTTTACTTCCCACACAAGCTACAAACAATGACTGGTTGATATAACATGTAGGCATCAGATTGAGATGGATGCCACAAGGGGAGTAGACTTTAAATCTTGGAGATTATGTAGAATATGAGTCATTTTTGTGTTGTTTGTTTTAAAAGGACATGGCACCTTCAATGTTCCAACAAACTTCATTCTCAAAACAGATGAAAGCACATTTTTTTTTATCAACCAAAGAGTAAATCATTTCTTTGTGAAGCTATTATTTACCTCTGAGATTTATGTAGGGCAATAAAAAACAACTAATCTAAAGCTGTAGAATTGCACTCTTGTCATGATCTATGTAAGTACTGACAGGCAGTTCCACCCAGCCGAGACGCGGGCTGCTAGGATCTGGCTTATCACAGGGTATCTTGCTCAGCAGTTGCCTTCACTGTGCTTTCTCTGCTTTGATGAAGATGGCATCCAGCAGCACCTATTCTTGCTGTTGGCATATCGAACCCGTTTTCTGAACTAATGAAGTTAAACAACTAAATGAAAATTTTATAGATTTTAAAATGTAATGAAAGTACAGGAAGGCTGTAAGTGTGCTGCACCCAATTTACTCTTCAGTGTGTCTGATTTGCCTAAAATCCTTTACTTGCATTGATGGGCCTGCAAAATCCATTTTAATGTGCTCTCCTCCATCAGTGGTTAGGTGAGGAATAAGATACCAACAAGCAAACTAGCCAAGCAACAAAATAAACTCAAAAACTATGCAAAAATCTAAGAACTTTCTATAAATATTCCAATGAAAAAGAGGAAAGAAAGATTGAGGGTAACAGAATATAGTTTCTAGTCAGAATAACTTTGATTCTTATAGAACAATTCAGCTGAAATCCATGTCTAATGTAGTTTTACTACCTTCAGGGTCCCAAGGGTCTGTGTGCCAGGCTTAAGGGCTCTTTCTTTTGAGCTCTTGAGACCCTAGCACCGGCTGAACTGTGCCCCCTCTCCAGAGGTCTAAATCCCAGCAACAAAAGGTCTCTCCCTGCTTTCAAGTTTTAGTAATTCCAGCCTATTCCCTTTGTTCCCCAAAGTTTAAGAATAGTGGAATTGCCTGTGTTCCTGCTTCCATGATACCTTCGAGTTCTCTCTTTGCCTTTTCAGTTCTCCAGTATCCACAATTCCTTATATCATTTATCTCAAACTAACTAGTGCAGTTCTGTCTCCTGACTAGACCATGACTGGCATAGGCCCTCTCTACCTAAATATACCATCATAACTTTCTGAGCAGCCACCCAGAATGGTACAAGGGGAGTGTTACTCTAGCACCCTCCCAGGCTTTCAGGTATGAAGTGGAATTCATACTTCCTCATCTCTGGGGTTTATTAACCTGAGTCTCCACTTATCCACCACTATCACCCAACCCTCAGTCTTACCAGAGTTCATCCACAATGTGGAAGAGCATGAAATAGGCCTCATACTCAAAGGAGCAACTCCCTTGCTATGCTACTCCTCTTTATCCTTCCAATTCAGGACAGGCTTTCTCATTCAGCGTAGCACGAAACATCCTTTATACTAAAATTTTCCTATTCTCTTTCTTACAGTAATATTCTTGTGTTTCTGCCATCACCGTGAGAAGAATATGCCCAATGATCCTGCTGGTCCTGAGAGTCACCCCAATCCAATGGCAGCATGAAGCAGTTTCCTCAGCCTGGGGTAAGTTTCTCCAGCTGAGCTGCCAACTCACGAGTAAGTCTTAAATGATTTTTTTTTGGATGCTACTAAGGTTTATTATTCAGAAATAGTTAACTAATACAAAAGTTGGGCCTCTTAGTCAAACTATAGTTCTACAATATTTAAAGAAAAGTGGGTATTAGAAAACACGTTTCATTCTTTTTAGGGCTTCATTATAGAGCCATGCCCCCCACAACTACTGTCTCTGAAATTAGCTTCAAGAAGTATTTCCAAAGTAAAAGACTGAACATTTAGTCTTTCCGTCTTTTCACATTCCTGATATAGCAATACCATGCAAGGCAGAGGGTACCTCTGGCTGAACAAGGTGAATGTCACTTACCAGGAAATATTAAAAAGAAAAAGACATTACTATATTTCAATATATGCTCTTCATTAATCTATGGGTAACAATGAAGTGAGTCTTATAAGCAATAATACACTTATTTCTTACTATGACCCTATCAGGTTATCACTAATTTCTATCCCTATTTAATATTTGGAGAAACTGAGGTTTAGAGTAGTTGCCTACACTCACCCATCTATAAGGTAGAGCAGAAATTTTAAAAGTATTTCTGATTGCAAAGCTTTTGCTTTTAAACTTGAACCTATTCAGGGATGATACTTAAAAGACTTTAACTCAAATTAATATATATAAAAATATAAATTAAAAAAAATTTAGTTTGAAAATTTCCTTTATTCTCAACTCTGTACTGTAAACTATTTATCAAATGACAAAAGTTATAGTTCAAACTGTCAAATAATTCTAATTTCAAGTCATTTGTTAATTTTTAGAAAACACGGGTAAAATTTTTTGTGATTTTTTTGATACCAGTTGTCACTAGCCAAGTGATTCCTCTTTCTGAGCCATAAATTGAACTAAGAAAGTATACCGAATTCTTCTAATGACTTTTCCACTAAACTGATAACCATTAGTTACTTTTTCAATAACCAGAGGGATGTTATTAATTCAATGTTGTTCATGATGCTGAATCCTCTATAAGTTGCTGCTAAACAGAAGTTGCATTAAAATTTTTTAAAATATAAGGTTCTATCCCTTATGACAGTGTCCAAGATCTTTAGTGTAATACTTCTTGTTTTAAAGGACAAAAATCATTTATTATACTGCTATATTTATTTTAGTCAAGCCTAATTTTTCAAGCCAGAGAATAGCATAGAAAGACCCTTAAAAGGTATAACTCTATTGCTGAACTGCCTCAGTTTGAATTCTGATTCCTCCATTTAAACTTTAAACTCTGTGCCTCAGTTTCCTCATTTTTAAAGATGACCAAAATTATAGTACTCAAATTAGTTAATATACATTTTAGAATGGTGTTTGGCATAGAGCAAGCACTACATAAGTGTAAGCTCTTATTTTTATTAGTAAAACTAATTTAAGTAATATCTGTGACAGACAGTGTTGGGTGTTCTTTTTAACAATTCACCTCAGTAAATGAAGGTGAAGTATAACAGATTCTCAGGGGTGATTCCCCTAACACACATTCAAAACTAAAAACTTCAACACCAGCAATCTTCCTTTAAATCCTATGATGGGTGGGAAGAGTAGATTTAGTTGCATTGTACTCTTAACCTGCATATGTTGCCCTCTGGCATTTTAACTGTATTAATGAAGCTTCTTGGAGAATATCCACTATGAGGGAGTTAGGTTTTGTTTCAATGGCTGGAGGCCTCTGAGGCTATAAAAAAATCTCAAGGTCATCTGGTTTGCCAAATGGCCTCAGGATGAAGGTCAACTTCAGTGTTCTACTTGCCACTCTGGGTCCTTCCTTAATTTACCTTTTAGCCTATGTACTCCTTTCTAATTCTAAGCAGAGTTCTTGAATATGTTTTGTTTTTATTTTATCTAAAATTTTGGTTATTTGCAGGGAATGGATCAGTTCAGGTAACAGAACATCATAATGACATTCCAAATGCATACTCATCATTAACTCACGAGTACTACATTGATTTTTATTTTAAAACAATATCTTCACATCATAAATAAAAATTAAATCACACTCAAGTCTAAACTAAACAGTAAACTTATTCTCCTTGACCTCTCTCTGGTTCCATTCCCAGAAATACAGTTGACCCTTGAACAACATGAGGGTTGTGGCACTAACCCCACCTCGCAGTTGGAAACCTGTGTATAACTTTTGAATCCCCTAAATCTTAATTATCCCTGGGGTGGAGCGGGGTAATGGGTTCCAAATCTGCCAAAGTTAAAGTTCTCTATATAAAATGAAATAAATCAATGCATACAGTAGGACCTGTATCCATGGGCTCCCAATCAGGAATCAAACCAGTACAGGTATTTACTGAAAAAAAAACCTGGGTACATGGGCCCATGCAGTTTAAACCATTGTTGGTCAAGGGTCAACTGTTAACTCCTTTTAGCAGTGATTGGTTTTATTTAAGTTTTTGTTTGTTTGTTTTGTAGTTACCATTACAAATATAATATAAGGCCTAACACTGTAATTTCTCAATTTTTTGACATCTGTTCACTCTGAAATTTGACACATTTTACTGCCTCACAACATTTCATCTCTTAATTTTATTACTTGATAATTGATATTAATGTTTCTAATATTTATATTTTTATATTATAATTAAGACCTCTGTAATTTGTATAGATTGATTTAAAAATCAATCAATAATATTAAAACAAGACTAGAATAACACGATTATTAACCCAACTAGTGTTGCCAAACACAGAGAAGGAAATGAAATTCTGTCACTAAACCCCTGACTCTTGAAGAATGTCCCAAGCATGAGCTAAAAATGCCTTCTTTATTAATTTTTCACTTTTCTTTACTTCATACAGGAAATGCTCAGTTTCCATGTTTTTCTAGGTTTATGTCATCGTTGGCTTGCTTTCCTTTTTTCATTTTGCTAGAACAAAGGTCTTACATGTCAGAAAATTATTTTTCTTGATGTATTTAATTGAAATTTTAGGTAGAGGCAGAATTCTCAAATTATTTTCAAATTAACACCAAAATTACTGGTTATTGGATAATTCTCAAATTAATATCCAAAATTATTTTCTCTCAGAAATGTGGGAAAATATATAACATCATCTCCTAGCTCTGAAATGTTGCTAATGCTGCTGAGAAAGTGTTGATCTCAGTATGTTTCTCATCGCTTTGTAAGTGATTCAGTCACTTTTCTCTCTGGAATCCTCTAGGATGTTTTGTTTATTTCTAGTCTTCTGAAAATGCAAAACAATGTGAAAAAATATATGTCTTTTAAAATTCCTCCTCCTTGGTATTTTCTTGAACTAGTCTAATAGAAGGTTTATGTCTTTATTCAGCTCAGGATAACTTAACTGTTGTTTACATCAAATACTCCCAACTACTATCTCAGCAACTACTATTCTGCTTCCGAAATGTCTAATAAACAGGTGCTTGACTTGTGTTTAGCCTCCATTTATCATATTTTCAATCTCTTTGTCCTTTTTAGATTCAACTAATGCTTATGTTGTAGTTTTTAAAATTATTTCAATGGGAACTTGTAAAAGGAAGAGAGATGTATATGTGCTTTGTATTTCATTTGAAAAACGAAGTCTGGGTTTTTAAATATTTTTACATGAAACTTCTCTGTAAAATGTTGAAAATTAAACTATATGCCTTCCTTGAAGATTGAAGCATACCATATACATAAATTTTAAATATATGAGAGTTAAATGTTCTAATAATTTAGTAAGAATTATAAAATTAATTTCATTATTTTATATGTTTGACATCAACTTTGATTTGAGATCAATAATTTGGTTTTTCATTAGATACGTATTATATGCCTGCATGTTTGAAGGGTAATCTCATTTGCAAAAGGGATTTAAAAACCAAAGTATTCTATGTGACTAGACTATCTTGCTTCTTAGGTAAGCATAGTCTCACCCAATATTTTTATTGCCAAGTGTTTCCTGCCAAAAAAATAAAAAATAAAATAAATAAGTTTCCAAATCCAGTTAGAAACAAAGTTAAAAGGGAAACATGTAAATATTAGGTAGGAGCAATTGGTAGAGCAACTCATCTTTCTTGAAAGCAGATCTCTATCTGTTTTCACTACAAATATAAAGTATGAAATATACATATTCATTCCCATGGGTACCTGCAGAGATTCACATTGTTTTTCCTAGTAGCTATAATATTATGATAGAAATGACTATGAATCCATTCTAAATATTCCTAAGTGTAAAAGCTTTATATTACTAATAAATAACTATGACACTTCACAGCGGATCCTAAGGTGTGTACGACAATGATTCACTTGAGAAACAGCACAACCCTTAAATTCCTCAAGATGAAGAAATGATCTATTAAAACAACACATTTACTTAACAATTATGAGAATGTCTTATATGTCAAGAACACTACCAGATGATTTTAAACTGTCTTTGGAACTTATATCTACAAAAAAATCTCATACAACCTGATGCTAATTTTGACCCCATCTCTTAAATGCAGTCAACTGATGCTTCAGAAAACAATAAGCCCATTCCTCAATGGCTCTCACCAAATTAATTTAATTCCTATTATTTCCTAGACATTTACAGCTATACTAATTTTAACTAGCATTGCATTTGTGCTTTCTTTAAATTAGTTCATTCTAATCTTATACCAGTTATTTCATCATTGAATGCTTATAAATAAACTCTTGGCATTGTGTACCTAGTAGAATTATTTCAGCAAGCAATGCCAATTTTCTGGTTGATTGACTACGTTTTAAACCCTGGTTGATGATTCTGTTTTGGTAATTTGTTATTATTAATATCTTACAATGATGGTCTAATTTCTATTAAAATTTATTTTAACAATACCTATGCACAGAAGCCTAACTTTTTAACTGTAAATTTCACTTCGATCTTTTACTAAATTTAATCTGAATGAAATAGTCAAGCATTCATTTTTAAACTTTATCTGCTTTCCTTATTTCTATTTATTCAGTACCTAGAAAAAATGAATATTCATTTAGAAAAGTTCATATCAACACAGTTTAAAATTCCGATTAATGGGGATAAAAAAATCACTGAAGTATCTAGTGTTTCAAGATAGATTCAAATTGAAAAGAAAAAAAATTACATTCATGACTAAACTGAGTTGTATCTAAAGTAAACCTACTTCATATGTAACATGAGCCCGGTTTTCCTACATGTCCTAGGAATGAAGGCTCTCTAACCCAACAGGAGATGTTCCATGTTTTTTATTCTCTCACGGAACAAAGATGGACTTCTACTTTGCTTCAAAAACTTTGAAAATATGGAAGTATCATACTAGCCAAAGGTGTTACAGCAGGCTCCCACGTACCTCTCTCAGGTCATAATATAACATTCTCCTCTGTGATTGTTAGATTACAAATAAGTTTGGTTATAAAGGGTCTTCTTACCATATCAGATAGTTTAGTGGCTCTTTCTGTTCTTGACAAGAAAGCAGTACATTGACTAGTCAAGTGAGGAGGTTCATCAGAAATTCCACAGACCTGTGAATGCCAAAAAGCATACTGAAAGGAGTATATCACTTACACTTATCAATACAAGTGGCACTATAAGTAATAAGTTTGCAGTGAGCTCATCAGTATTGCTTTATCACTAAATACAGACATATATTCAAAAAAAGAAAAAATTAAATTGGATATAGAAGTAAAAGGCTTCAAGTTAATGAGATATTAAAATGGAAAAAGAGTTGATTCTATGAACCTCTAAGAAAGTAAGATGGATCTGCATACATTATTTAAACATATTAGGGGTGAGTTATTAGCTATACTCTAATGTCAAATACAGACATCAATTCTTGTTCTGTTTCATAACCAGGCAAGTTGTAATTTCTATACTATATCAGTATAAGATATTCAGCCAATTATACAGTAGTATTTGTTAATACTTAATTATTAATACATGAAATAAAAATATAATAACAATAACTATTTAAATGGATTTTGTGACAATCTTGGATTAATAAATTTTCTATTATTGGAAATGATCCACATTCTCTTAAATATCATAATTCTTTATATGAATTGAAGATGAAAATTAATAGTCTAGATGAAGTAGGTAATCAAAAATTTAATAAGCCATTATATAATCCTTGTAATGTGATACTTTGCAATTTATCATACAATTAAACCATTTGTATTCATTTAATAATTTAAACTAGAACCAGCAGTAACCACCTATAACCATTCTTTATGTATACAAAAGGGATGAGAATTTATTTTCCCATTTTTGCACGCTTCACTGTTTTTATTTCAGAATTTGACATTCATATTTAATACTTCAAAAATGTATACCTAGTATAACAGTTGGATATCTTTTTCTTCATTTTTGAAGAATATTAACCTGCTAAAAAATCCATCCCTCACATACTATAATTTTGAAACTATGTGCCTCTCTACCCTAAATGCTCAAATTGGTGCTTTTCCACTCTTTTTCTCATAATATTATATTATTATTCCTACCTAGTCATTCAGAAGAAAATAGATTTTATCACTTTCAAAAACAGAAAAATAACGGTCACATCTTAGAAATGTGAAAGCCAAAAATATAGAGCATCTGAGCCAGCATTATTACTTTGTGTGGTTTTATACTTATTGAAACTGCAAAGTAATTCATTTTTATAATATTATTACTATCATGTACATGGACAGGAAATTATAACATAAAGAAGTTCAAAAGCATTTTGCAATTTTAACTGTTTAGGGGAAGAAGTTAACAAGTGCAAGTGATGAATTACTCACTGGATGACTTCAGCTTTAGAGGGAATAAGTACTGAACAGAAGACATTTTTTACCCAAATAATTAAAAATAATAAAATCCAGATAAAATATAACAAAATCCTATTTTTAAAGGCCTCATAGAGTTGTGTATGCTTCCAACTCTATGAGCTGTCACTATAGACTAGACAAGAGGGGCAAAGATTCTGAAGAGGGTAGAACCTCTGAAAGGCGAGCTATCAATCTGCAGGTGCTTTGTCCCTGGGGGCATTTGTTGACAACGGGCAAAAGAGAAAGAATTGGGGTTTAGACCTGGCAAAGGGCTGTTGTTAAGGAACTGAGAAACAAGCTTATTGTGGTCTTGTTGGGCCAGAATGACAAAAATTGCAGATTTGAGAAGGCATAAAACACGTGGTCTGTCTTCCCATCAAGATGTTTGCAAGGGGATGAGTGGCAAGATAATGCTGAAACTCTAAATTCTAAAACACAGAGATATTAAGAGAGTTCAGAGAGAGGGGTGCTGAAAACATCAGGCTCGTAGATGAAATCCCCAGAGAACTACACTTTTAAAAATGAACAAGCCAGAAGTAAACTAAGTTCTAGAAAAACTGTATTCAATTCATGATTGGATTAAGGTGATCTCATCTGACTTCGGTCTGCCTTACAGAGAAAAGTATGAAATCTGTTTAGAAGAATATAACACCATTTAGAGTCTCTATATTATAAATAATATTTGGCATTCTGCTAAAAATTATGGACCATGCCAAAAGACAGATGTGCATGATAAATAATCAAGAGGAAAAAAACCCCACAGAAAATAGCAACAGATTGATAGGTGGTCCAGATATTGGAGTTAGCAGACAGGACTTTAAAATAACTGTGATTACAGGGATGTAAAATACAGTATGGGGAATATAATCAATAATGTTGCAAAGATTATGTAGGGTGTCAGATGGGTACTGGACTTACTGGGAAGAATCACTTCATAGATTATATAAATGCCTAACCACTGTGCTGTACACCTGAAACTAATATAAAATAATATTGAATGTCAACTATAATTAAATATATACGTATATATATTTACATATATATTTATATACAAATACACAGCCACAGGATATAAAGTATAGCATAGGGAATATAGTTAATGGTATTATAATAACTATGTATTATAATAACTATGTACAATGTCAAAGGGGTAGTAGACTTGGGGGGAGTTATCACTTTGTGAGTGGTGTAAATGTCTAATCATTATGTTGTTTTATACACCTGAAACTAATAAAAAGAAAAAAGAAAATAAAACCAATAAACAATAAATTGATGAGAAGCAATAAGCTGTCAAACTCACTTCTCAAAAGAAATAACAGAAGGCCCAGAACAATGCAATAACATCTTCAAAGTGTTAAAAGAAAATTTATGCCAACCTAAAAATCTAAACAAAAAAATAAATAAAATATGACTAGAGACATTTTTAGACAAAAACTACAATAATTAATCATCAACAGAAGAAACACTAAAGAGAGTTTTTCAGGCAGAAGAAAAATGATCCCAGATGGAAACTTGGAAATGCAGAAAGAAATGAAGCAGAACAAAAAGGGTAATTGTGTGGGTAAATATGAATAAATATTGACTTCAGGAAACTATATTCAAAGAGTTTAAAATATAAATAAACTTAAAACATTTGACAGTAATTAAACAACACTGAGGTAAAATGCTCTAGGTCAGCATTATTGGGAAAGCAGTAAAAGTAATCCTTTTTATTGGACTGCAAAGTAAAGAATGCATATTATAATTCTGGTGGTAACCACGAAAAGAAGAGTAAAACAATGCATAACTAAAATGTAATAAAGGGAGATGAAATGGAATAATATAAAAGCATTCATTCGAAAAAAGGTGAGGTAAGAAAAATGCTAAAATAAGTAGGCCAATAGAACATATAAAATAATATGGTTTATATACATACAATTATATTAGTAACCACATTAAATATAAATGGATTAATATTGTAGTTAAACACAAGGTTTATCAGACTGGGTTTTTAAAACTCTCACATTTAGGATGAATCTTTCCTTCTTATAGCGTGTAAACTACCAGAGTCTGAGTTATACCTAAAGGTAATTTTTAACTGATGATAATAAAAACAAAACATTGCATTCTTATTATGTTCCAGAAGCTAATTAAAGTACTTTACATAAATTGATCTTTTAACATTCACAATATACGTTGAGATATGCACTATTATGATCTCCATTTACTAAGGCATGAAGAGTTCAAATAACTTACACAAGGTAAGTGGCAGAGCAAAAATATATGCTCAAGCACTCTGACAAGACAGATCATGTTCATAATCACTGTGCTATGCTGTCTCAATATCTTCAGTAGAGAATAAAGAGTATTTATAATAAGGGTTTTTAAAAATAATGCTTGTAACTTACAATTTTAATAATTCTTTTTAATCTAAATGTCAAGTTACTCAGAATAATGAACTTCTAGCACATTTTAAACCAAATATAACAGAAATGTTCTAAAATCTACTAACATTCATGACGCATTTAAAATATATTTATATCAGGACTTAAACATTGTTAAGATGGTATTAGTCTTATGTGTTTTTTAACCACATTAAAAATATGTATACTTACATCAGACTGATATAAGTTAAAGACACATTTCAAAGGTTAAATGACAGAAACTCAAATTAAAAGTCTAGAAATCTAGAAAATCTAGCAATCTAGAAAAATTAAGATGTTTTAGAGTGTGCAAAGGCATGTTGAACTTGTTCTTATTGTAGCATCTCAATAATAAACTGGCTAATTTAACAGAAAATAAACTGACGGAAAAGAGATAGCTGTTTTGAGGAAGCTATCAAATGTACTACTGGGGCCTCCAGAAGCAAAAAATAATAGAAGGAAAATGTCTATAAGTTAAGGATATATGGATGTAAGAGCTATGATGGGTCTGAGATTTTTACCTACTTCAAGCTAACAAGTTAACCTGCCACAGCTTACTGATGCTGGCAGAAAACATGAGACTCCTGAGTCAGAGACAAAGGACCTATTACACATGGCATCAAGAATAGCACGAGCATCAGCATGCTTGCAACAGTGATCTTTGCCCTCAAGTCCTAAGCAATGTCACGTGCAGTAGCTTAATTTCACTCTACATAGGAGACCTCCCTTGGCCCTGGCATGAAAAAGATTGACAAGTTGATAACTTTTTCTCAGTTCCCTAGGTGGTAGTGCATGGCCCTTCTTAGTTGGTAGAGTAATTGATTTGTCTAGCTGATTCTGATAACAAACAAGATTCTGGCATACTAACTAGTTACGCAACCCCCAAGCAGTGGGCATTCTCCCCACTTCTTAGCAGGACAAGTGGTGCACAGCCACCCAGGATTTCAGCAAATAACAGGTCCGTGATGCCCTTACATGTCCCACTTTGCACGCACACTACAGCCAACTGGCTCAGCACGGGACTGCTCTAAAACTGTAGGTGCAGGTAACCCTTTGAGCCCCATTCATCATGGAATCAGGACTGCAGTTATTCCCAATGAACAAGAAATTCCCAGTAAGGGGCATAAGCTTGTGTTGATTGGTTTAATGGGGCCCTCAAATCAGACCCCCAGGTTGGTCCACACCTTGGCAGAGCACCTAGAAGACAGTCCAACTAGACTATCTATTGCAGATGAAGTGAAAGTTTTAACAAGGCTCCTCTAGATGAACCTGCAGAAGGATTATTAATGAGCCTCAGTACCTGAAGGGACAAAGGAATGCTGAGTCTCCCATCCTCCCAGTGCATGAGAACAATTGCACAGTGACGTGATATACCATGTTGCATGGAAGGAACTTGGAGTCCAAAGTGAGGCAGTGAGACACAAAATGAAGGGAAATTCAGGCAGCATAGAGATATGAGGGTAGAGAGCTAGGTAGGCACTACTAGGGATATTGTACTTAGACTTCTACCTTAGGTAATGGATGGCCCTAAGATTAGCAGAGGAAGCTTGGAGAGAAGGGAAATTATGGCAGCAGTGACATAAGGGCGTAGAGAACTAGGCAGGTACCAGGTTATGAAAAGGGCATTGTTCTTAGATTTAAATTTTTTCCTCTACCTGATAGAAGGCACAGAATTTTAGGCAAAGGGAGTTTATTAAAAGGTAGTGCCATTATTTGACATGTGTTTTAGAGAGATACTGCTTCTAATCATATAGCCAAATTTGCATTATTTTTTTCTCAGCTTTACTATGTTCTTAACCCACTCCTTAAGTTTTACCCATATGTTGTTATAAACGATTTCTCCCTCAGACTCTTGGGTGGTTGTTCACTTGTATTAAGATGTACTAAATGAATTTTGGGAACTTCTAGGTTATATATATATATATATATATATATATATATATATAAAATTTCTTCTTCCAGATTAAATAATGGTTAACTTTCTAGCCTGCTAGCTTTATCTAGTAAACCTAGCCTACCAGGGAATGACTCCAGCTTTTCAACTTTCTCCAGTAGGCAATATATATATATATATATATATATATATATATATATATAAAATTTCTTCTTCCAGATTAAATAATGGTTAACTTTCTAGCCTGCTAGCTTTATCTAGTAAACCTAGCCTACCAGGGAATGACTCCAGCTTTTCAACTTTCTCCAGTAGGCAACTATAGAATTTATCTAATCTTAGGTTCGAATTGTTTAGTAAGGTTAACTCAATAATGCTGGATATGGAAGTGAACCCATAATTTTTCAGTATGCATTAGCTAATGTGAAAGACCATGAAATACAAAGAGCTTGCAAGAATAAAGCAAGGAGAACTCACATGACAAAGAAAAAAGTTTGAGCAATGATAAACAAGCTATTTTAAATTATAACTTCTGATATTATTTCTATCCCCTGTGGCATCCTTTATGTGATGGTGTGTTGAGAGGGATTAGAAACAGGACAGATATGTGGAAATATTACTTAGAAAATCTTTGTCAAACCCCCTTTCTCTGAGTCAGCCTTGGGCAGTGTCTTTTCTGATGGCTATTTAGCAGCTTAATTGAGATCAGCCTTCTAGAGAATTAAGTTATATCACAAATCAAAAGGTCTATTATTACACCAAAGTAAATATAAGATAAAGAACTTTGCTTTTATCCTTATTGAATTTCTCTTGTTAGTTTTAATTATCAGATATTCTCTCAACTATTACATCATCTGAAAATTTGATAACTGAAAGTTATTTATTCCTTCCAAGTAAATGGTAGAAACGTTGAACAAGACAGGAGTAAAGAATGAAGCTACACAATATTGCCACAGATTCTATTTAGGTTGAAAATAATACTGTTATAGTCACTCAGTCAACCACTTATAAATCAAAGTAACTGAATTATAGTCCAATACACATTTTTCTGAATATGGTTACCTGTTAAAGACTATACTGAAATCTATATGAACAACATTCCCACTAAATTTCATATTGGTAAGGGAAATTGGCTGCATAATTTAGAATCAGATATCATGTAATATCAAAATCTAAAAATACCTTTAAAATATAACACAAAATTAATGAATGTATGTTAGCTTCTTTGGTAATAAAACTTTGCTGCTAACCATTACTATTTTTTAAATGTATCCATGACATTCTTTATTTTTTCCACCTTTATTGAGGTATAATTAACAATAAAAATTGTATATATTTGTGGTGTGCAAGGCGATGATTTGATATATGTATACATTGTGAAATGGTTACCACAATCAAGCTAATTAGTATATCCATCACCTCACATAGTTCTCATATTTTGTGTATGGTGAGAACAATTAAGATTTACTCTCTTAGCAAATTCCAAGTATACGATAGAGTATTATTAACTATAGTAACCATGCTATACATTAAATATCTAGAACTTATTCATCCTGCATAGCTGAAACTTTGTACTCTTGAACCAACATCTCTCCTTTCTCTCACCGCACCACCCCCTCTCCCAGCCCCTGGCAACTACAATTCTAATGTCTGCTTCTGAGTTTGACTTTTTCATATTCCACATATAAGGTAGATTATACAGTATTTGTCATTCTGTGTCTGGCTTAGATGACTTAGCATAATGTTCTTCAGGTTCATCCCTGTTGTCACAAATGGCAGGATTTTCTTCTTTTTTTAAGGCTGAATAGTATTCCTGTGCATGTGTGTGTGTGTGTGTGTGTGTGTGTGTGTGTGTGTGTAGATCATATGGTAGTTCTATTTTAATTTTTTGCAGACTTTCCATACTGTTTTCCAAGGTGGCTGTGCCAATTTACATTTTACATCCACACCAACAGTGTACAAGAGTTCCATTGTCTCCAAATCTTCACCAACACTTGTTATCACTAGTCTTTTTAAGAATAGACATTCTATCAAGTGTGAAGTGATATATCATTGTGGTTTTTTATTTGCATTTTCCTGGTTATTAGTGATAGTAAGCATTTTCTCACATACCTGTTAACCATTTGTATGCGTTCTTTTGAGAAATGTGTATTCAGATCCATTGCCCATTTTTTAATTGGATTATTTGTTTTCTTGTCATTTAGTTGTTTGAGGTCCTTGCATATTTTGGATATCATCCCCTTATCAGATGCATGTTTTGTAAATATTTTTTCCCATTCACCCTGTGGATAGTTTACTGTTCACAGCTTTTTAGTATGATGCAATCCAATTTGTCTAGTTTTTTTTTGCCTGGGCTTTTGGGATCATATTCAAAAAGTTATTGTCCAGAACAATGTCAGGAAGCGTTTTTCTTATTTTTTCCTTCTAGTAGTTTTACAGTTTTGGTGGAAAATTCCCAAACTTTGATGAGAACAAAAAATCTACATATCCATGAAGCTTAACAAACCCACAGCGAAAAAGACATCAAGGAAATTATACCCAGGTACATAATAATCAAATGGACTAAACTGGTAAAAAATAAGAATTTTTTTTTTGTGCATGTGGATTTTAAAATTTTATTTTAAAATAAATTTTAAAAACAAATGAAACAGAAAACATCAGTGGTTCGCTGGGAACTGGGAAAGCGACTAACTCCAAGCTGGCACAGGGGAATACTTGGGTGATGGAACTAATCTGAATTTTGTTGGAACTAACCAACATATTGAACATTAAGGATGGTTTTACAGGATGTAAATATTTAAAAAAACAAAACAAAATTGATTTAAAAGCCAAAAATTTACTCTAATGGTGGTTGAGGTCAATCTTTTAAAAACTAATAATAAATTAACAGAATCAATCATTTAATTTATCAAGAAGTATGGATAAAGCAAATGTTTAATAAAGACTATTACATTTGTTTTTACCAATAACAGAAAGCTAAACAATGCAAATATTTAAAAGGTACCATTTACAATAGAATTTTAAAAAATCAAATACCGAGGAATAAATCTAATAAAGATGTGTAAGACTTCTACACAAAATTATAAAGCTGAAAAGCATTTAAAGAAAACCTAATTTTAAAAAGACCTAAATGTATTTTCAGAAAATAGTGGAGCAATCTAAAAATGAAGATAAGCATTTAATGAAATGTATATGAGAGTCTCAAAGAGATAAAGAATAAGATCCACTTTAAAAAAAAGGAATTGTAAATATAGCTGTGGATTAAATTATTTTTTATTCTTATACCAGAATTTGCTATATAAATAATTTTAATAATAATAATATGGCTTTTAATAATGAGGCATACACGATCTGACAATTAAATTCATGAACTTGTTGCAGCAATGTTGCTAACCTTTTCTAATATCAGAGAGATTATTCATTATGAATTTGTACCAACTGGACAACTGTTTGGTTGAGTGCTTTGAATATCATAGTGATGATATTCAGCAATGATGTATGTAGCACTTTTTCTAGGATGAGTTCACAAACTTAATTGTCAGACCTCGTATATATCACATGTAATTTTTCAAAACCCACATAAGGGATATTATTTGGTATTCACATATTACCTGATAATCAGCAGGCCCAGGAGTACTAAAAGCTTCTTTCTGAACTGAGCAGAAAGTCCGAGGAACAGAAGAACCAAAAGCACTGTTCTTTTGTTTCGTTAAGCACGTATTGCTAAAGCTGTCAATTATAGTATTGTTCAGGATATCATAAAATCCAGGACCTAAAATTATGAAGAATATCATATGTAAGAATAAACATGCTTTTAAATCTTTTTAGCTGTTTTTTAGAAAAGTAATTTTTTTAGAAATAACTCTCATATATTGCTACCAGGAAAGCAAAATGATATGGCTCTTTGAAAAACAATTTGGCAAATTCTTACAAAGTTAAATATATACTTTCCATATGACCCAGAAATTCTACTTCTAGGTAATTTCCCAAGAGAAATAAAAACTACCCAAATGTCTATCAATGGGTGAATGGATAATCAAAATGTGCTATACACAAACAAGTGACTACTACTCAGCAACGAGATAAGTGTGTTCGAAGCAAGGGAGAGTATTTTGAGGGGGATTAATGGCAAATGTGTATTTTGCTGATATATATATATTTTTTTATTTAAACATTCACCGTATTGTTTGATCACACCTTGTGCATGCGAGTGTGGCTTTGGTCCAGTATATTTTATTTTAAATTAAGAAACCTACAATAGGAAACCTACAACCTTTTTGTAAGAAATTGTACCAACTTAGAATGAAAGGAACAGTAGTGAAAAATGAAAAGTAGTTTATAGACCCCAGCGTTATATGTGTAAGAAGCAGGCTGAGAAAGCTCCAGCTACAAACACAGCCTATTTCTTATAGAAAGGAAGGATGATTCAAAGGATGAAACCAAGAGCTCAAAAGATAGACTCAAGAAAATGGCAACATACGCCTACCTACTTGGATTACAGAATAGGCCTGTGACTGCTATGAACCTTCAGATTTCCCTCTTTTTTAAACAGAAGTGTCTAGTGTGATTATTCTATCACTCTCCCACCATTGTATGTTGGATGTGAGGGGCACATAACTAGCTCTTCTAATAGAGAGGAGTTATACTCAAGAAGTTGATCTGAAGTACCACACCCAAGAATCCTCACCTGCACCTATTCTTGACTAAGATAACAAGATCCTGGACTTCAAGATTATACCATAATTGCATGAGAATTTGGAAGCCTTGAGAAGACATGTAGGAAAACTATTAGTGTTTTCTGACCAGAGAGTAGTCTATAGTAGGTTAAAGATGGCCACAGATTTTTTGCTACCCCTATCATTGAGAGATGAAGTTTCATGTCCTTCTGTTCTACATGTGCTGCCCTGAGTGGCTTGACTGACTAATAGAATGTGGCAGAAGTGATGTCTTGGGATTTCTGAGGATAGGCCATAAAAAGCCTTGCAACATCCTGCCAGGTCTTGTGGAGCTCTGAGCTGCCATGTTCAAAGACCAGCTACCCAGGGGCAGCAGTGCTGGAGCTTTGCACGCACTCGGAATGACAGTACCATCTGAGCTCTGCCTTCCAGCTATCCCACAAAATAATGAGATACAATAGAAAAGTCTGGTTCTGGCAAAACCACTAAGTTTATTATGCAACAACAGATAGCTATACGTTCACAATTATATAAGTTATTTTGGTGCTATATCTCTTAGCTCTGTATATTAGAATGTGCACTGAAAATACCAGAATATGTGATTGGACTACCAAAAATAAAATTTTAACAAAGCTGACTATCATAAGTTATGTTACTGGCAGTGACCACATAGTTGATATATATATGTTCATCCACCAAGAAAAAATAAGGAAATTCACTGAATAAGTGAAAATTATAACTAAGATGTGTGACATGTTAAATTTGAAATCTTACCAAAATTGTATGCTATTTTTATCTGTTTAGTGCATAGTCAATGCTTTAAAAAAGCATTGTTGACTTAAAATGACAACGCCAATGATAGAACAACACCAACAAAAAGACTGCTCTCTGGTGCATCCATTTTGTTAAGAATATGAAGTTACATAAAGCTACAAAGTGGTAATGCACAGATTAATTCCTAACCTGGCATTTCCTCTGTCCTGGAGACCTGTGTGAATCGAGCAGCACTTTGACCAAACGGGGTATTTTTCAGTGTTGGTGTTTTCTGCAAGGACTTGAAAGCAGTTCGAGATTCATTGTATGTGCCAGGAGCTGGGGTGGTTGATTTATTAGGTGCAAATCTCTAGTGAAGAACGGGAAAATATGCCAATGAGAAACTACAGTACATTTTTATACTTCATGAGTCGAAAACTGCCTTCTTAATAATATAACATCTGGAATTTAATTTAGTTCTTAATGGAGTGAAGAAAATGTAGATGAATTAAGATCTTGGACCTATCGAAACATAAAATATATAGCTTTTAGTAAAATAATCTACATATTAATACAGCAACACATTATGTACTTTACTAAGCCACACAGACATTTGGAAGGAAATTATCTCAATATGAGATTCTAGATGATAGTGTATGGCCCAGAGTCACCTATTTTTACATATTATACCATTTGCTTTCTTTTTATTTGCCCACTCTCTCTGTTTCTGCCTTTTTCTCTCTACTCATTTCTCCATCTTTCTGTCTCTCTCTCTCTCTACACATACACACACACACACACACACACACACACACACACACATATATTTAATGAAAGCTACATATGTATGGCCCTTTATCATTAAATACTTTGGAGTGTATTTACTAAAAATAGGGATATTTTCCACATATCTGAAGTACAGTTATCAACTTCAGTAAATGTATCAATGTTAAATTTATCTAATCTACCATTCATAGTCCAAATCTGTCAGTTGGTTTAATAATGCCTCTATTGCATTTTTGCCGTCCAATACATAATCTATTCTAGGGTCAGATATTGTTCTTGTCTCCATTAATGCAGGAATATTTTCAAAGCCTTCCTTTATGTTTTGTGACTTTCGTAGAACATAGCACCCCCCTTTTGTATAATGGAACCTTCCCTAGTTGGGGTTTCTCTGATGCTTCCTCATGATTATATTCAGGTTATGCCTTTCCAGACAGAATACTAAACCGGTGATGTTGTGCCTTTCTCAGGGTATCATGTCAGGAAGCACACGATGTCCTCTGGACCTCACTGGTGATTTTAACTTTGATCAAATCCAACACTCAATCTACATGTATCAGTACACACTCAGCATTCTACTGAAAGCAAGAGCCCTCCCTCCCTTCTCCCCCAATTATTTATTTAACTATCTACATATCTATCTTCTTAAATAAGAAGAATATCTTCTATTTATTATCCATATGGTCTCATAAATGCCAGTTTTAATTATTTGTTAATAATTACTGGGGTTTTTTTGCCAATAGGGGGCCCTTCAAGTTGGTTCATATGCCCCTATGATATACCCTCATCTCTTTTTTTCTTGGAGACGTTTCTTACTTTCTGACATAACAAGATGTTACAGGTTCATCTTCCACCTGCTCTGCACAGTCCCTGCTTGTTGGCTAATTTAGCAGACGGAGCTAGAATGCATATCTATATATCTGCATCCCCACATGCACATATACACAGACACATATACATATGTGCATATATGTCATATACACATACATGTATACATATATATTTTTGTAAATCATGAGTTCACAGAAAAACTTTCAATGCAAATCTGTTCCACGGGGTTCCTTCTCACCTCCTCCAGATCCATATCTGCATGTACTTTCTTCCATGGTGAAAACCTGGCTCACAATATCAACTTTTTAGCTCAACCTAGCAATACACCTAAAATAGTTTCATGATTGCTTCACCTATACCATTACAATAAACCAACTTACTAAGAAGAATTCAGAATGTGTTTGCAATTCTGTACTCATTACACCCCACTCCATCCTGGCCGAGGCTGATATAGTCAAATACTGTGGTTACCTGGTTTATTCTTTTTTTTTTCCCCCCTTCAGTGTGGTTAAGCGTATACATTTAGAATACAATAGCTCATTTGTTTCCATTTGCTTTCAGTTTTAGGGATTTAAAAAAAACAAAAACCACCCTTTCCATTCTTATTCATCTTTAGTTTTGAATATGTGGAACACTGACTTGCTTCCAAAAGACCAATATATATTTTTTTAAAGTATACTCAAAGAAGTGTTACACCCTCTCATTTGCCCACGGCATCTGTGCCACTGGGGTGAAAATGTCCAAATTTATAACATTTGCTCATTTCCATGGTGTAAATGCACCACCATGGTGGCTAATTTCACTCTACCAACATAACATCAACCAACATGCAAAACTGGAAAAGTTAACAGTTGGCTCCTGCGAGCCAGCAGAAGTGAACTTCAGCACAGCAGCAGTGCTTCAATGCCATCTCCTCACCACCCCTGCAGGCAACCCACTTCATTGTTTTCTGACTTATCCTTGATGTGTTCACATAAAGGTAAGCAATTATATGTATGTGTCTTATTTTCCTTTGTTTCTTATACAAAAGGGTATACATTATATATGCCCTTTTGCATTTTATACAGTAGGTAAATCTTAACACTACCAAAAATAAATGTATTAATGGAACGAACAAAAAAGACTCTCTAAATTTTTCTCCTAAATACTATCTTATTATTTAGTGACTGAGTACAGTATTTAAAAAATTATAATATTCAATCCTGGCTGCATATAGAATTACTTCAAAAACTCCTTACTGATGCCTGGGCCCTATTCTGGAAACACTGAGTCAATCTCCGGGAGGGAGGGAAGAAGGCACCTGGGTATTAGAAGGTATTAAAATTTCCCAGGCATTTCTAGCACACAGCAAGATGAAGAGCATCGTGAGAAAGGAAATCTTATGTTTAAAAATTAATAGCTGAAGACATAGAGAAATTCAATGCATTTAGACAAAATACCAGGCAACTCCTTCAATCGATAATTAAAATGAGCAGTCCAGAAACATAATTTGTCTTTATACCTATAAACCAAAAATTGTGTGTTAAGTCTGCCTTGTTAATCTCATTATTGCTTTTTCTATCAGAGTCATTAGTGTATTTGTTCATATTCAACTAACACCAATACTACCCCTAGCAGGCAGTCCTCATGGTTTTAACTCCTCCATATTTTTACACCAGAACCATTATTCTTTCTTTGTCATCCCCTTAAACAAAACTGATATCATGTTCTGTTCCATTTCTGCAAACGTATTCAAAATATTATAATTGATGCCAACTGATGTCAAATAAAGACTTTATACCAGATGAACAGAAATAGCATACAAATTGAGAGTTTTAGCTGTAAAATTATGTTTTTAAAAATCAAGGGCATACACATGCACAACATACTATTCCCACACAATCACTTTGCGTAGCACCTTAAGTACCATCAAGTTAAGTACCACCTTAAGTACCTCAAGGCAGAAACTGGTATTCATTCTTGATTCTTCCTAAGTCCCTCGTACAACATCTAACCCATTAAAAAAGTCACGTTAATTATAACTCCAAAATATACCAGCAATCCATCTACTTCTCGCCAAGGAGGTACCTCTTAGGTACAATGAGACCAAAGTAGTCACCTGCAGTCACCTAAAGGTTAATAACCTTCCTAGGTTAAATAAGATAATCAGAGCTGTACATAGTACAATTGGATAAATATTGCAACTACTTTGATCTCGAGGCTACCACATTATAAAAGTGTGCTAGTATTGTCATGTTCTTGCCTTAGGAATATCTTAGATACCTTCAAGCCTCTTCAGTATATACCTTGGACGATGTGAAAAGGTTACTGTGAAATAGACTCTAGCATGATGAAGCCTCAGCGGCAGTTGTAGGTATGGCCTATTGCCTGGCTCCACAGAGAGCCTTCAGAACCTTCTCCAAAAGAAGTGCCCGTCCTCACAGACTACACGCTAACACTACATATTCATTGGTAAAGCATATTTAGAAACTCAGACTAAAATCTTTTATAGCTAAACTGAACATGTACATATGCAAATCTGTATAATAGGAAATGTTTAATATATGGTTTCAATTCAAATATTCATCTTCGTATAATATTGTTAATATTGTAATCTTATTTCATTTTATTTTACCCCCTTTATTTGGCAATAGGATGTGCCCAAGCCATATCACTTTCCAATTTGCTTAAATATCGCTTTCCTTTTTCTAATCTCCCTGAACATCACTGGATTTGCTGCTGGCTTCACATTACACCTATTATATTCTGCTTATGAAAATGACTATAGACCATTACCTGGGATTGAGAAAGAAAAGCGGGTGATGCATCATTTACATTTGGTGTCATACTTTCAGTCTTCTGAAATTGACTTTTAATGTCATATTTTCCAGGCCCTGGTACTCCCTAAATCATTACAGGAAAGAAAAAAAATACATGTTCTCATTAAGAAAACATTTATAGCACCGAAGAGAACAGTTGGTTAAATATCTGAACCAAAGCTACAGGGTTTTTAAGTAGATTCCTATATGATATTACCAAAGCACTTCATTAAGAGGCAAGACAGAATAAACTTAAGAGCAACCAAAAAAAGGGGGGGCGGGGTTTGGGGAATTTTCCTTATCAAAGCTTCTCAGGAATATGAAAAAACACTGCTTGAAACTTTGCTGCCCTCTACTGATAGAGCTCCGAAAAAAATCATCTGGTTTTTCACAGGATTAAACATTACAATGAGTGAAAGAGGCTTCTACATTTTTTTCCATTCAAATGTTTACAACCAGCTCTTTTCTAAAAAAATATTTTTCTGTCTTTCAAATTTCTGTTAATCAACAGACCACTTTGTTTCCAACAAATGAACTTCAGAATATATTTTAACTACAAGTGTTATAAGATGTAAGACATTAAGCTTTTAACTAGAAACTTTACAATAGATAAAAATTAATTCAGTAAACACTGGGATTGAGTTTTTATTATCTTAGTAATGCAATTTAAACATATATCAAGAAGCACTTTCCATTCATCATCAAATATCTTAATTACCTTGAAAAAGTACTCTTCGTACCATAAAAATGTTAGATTCAAATCTTTTGCTTTATGTATACCTCCTCTACTTTTCTACATTTGAAAGAAATATTCCTTTATTTGTGAATTAAACACTTATAACTTGCATGTATAATGAAATTCTATCAGCAAATCCTGTCACCTTTATCATTCTATGTCCAAATTCAACCACTTCTTTCCACCTCCACAAATACCACTCTGATCCAATGCACCATCTCTTAACCTAGATTATTGTGAAATCTTCCTAACCGTCCACCCTGCTTACACCCTTGTCCATCACCAATCTATTGTCAGCACAGCAGCTAGTAATGAATCCAGTTTAAGACCCTAGTCAGATTGCACCACTCCCCTTCTCAAACCCATCCAATGGTTTCCAGTCTCACTTCAAGTAAAAACCAAGGTCCTGACTATGATATGAAGTTCACCTCCAGACACACTATTATCACTCTAACCTCATCTCCTACTACTCTCCCCACTCCACCACTCTGTTCTCAGAAAGATTTGGTATATGTCCACCTCGGGACCTTTCTAGTTTCCATTCTCTTTGCTTGGAATGCCTAGATAGCTCCAGGGCTCACTCTATTTCAATCCACTACTCCCTCCATGTCACAATCTCAATGTGTCATTTCCAGTCCAACCAGTCTAAAATTTCATTGCCTCCCCCAAACAATCCCTGTCTCCTTTCCTACCTCTTCTTTAACATAACCATTTTGTTTTTACTATCCAAAGTACGATTTTCTGCCATGTTGTAAGCTCAAGGCATTTTGTTGTTGTTGTTGTTGTTGTTGTTGTTGTTGTTGTTTGTTTTTGTTTTGGGGTTTGTTTGATTTTTGCTTTGCTTTGTTCACTACTATATCTTTAGGGCATAGGAGAGTACCTGGAAGTGCTCAGTAAACATCTGCCAAAAGAATGGATGAATTGACAAATGCATGTATTGAATACTACATTTTCACTAATCATATAATAATATGATTAGTGAATGAGATATCATATCTCATCATATAATGAGATATGATCTGGGAAACATAGTGGCTCCAAATAAGAGCATTAGCCATGTCTAATTATAGCAAAATATCTTAAAGCCCACATATTTTAAAAAAACAATAATTTGAAAAAAGTTCTTCAGCAGAAATTCTAATATAGAAGCACATCTTCTTATATATAGGTTAAATTCCAAAAATTTATGCAAAGGTCCATGTTATCTTGCCTCAAATGAACAACTCCATGCCATTACTTGGTGGCACAGAAAAGATGCACTTTGGCTATGGTGTGCAAGATTGTTTTTATGTATGAGCTTGTAGTAAGTTAACTTTAGAAGAAAAAAACTTGTGCACAATTTTGTGTTTATATAAACCTATGCAATATGTATCAAATATAGAAATGTGGAAAGCATAAGTGCAAATCCACAACACTAATCTGTTTTCTTGAGTGTTACTGATATGCTATATCCATCTTCTCCCTATATAGACAGGCATGGTAAAAAAAAAAAATAATCAACTACTGACTTTCTGGGTTTATTTTCCTACTGTTTTCAACAGTTGTATAAGTGGTCATTACTAAAAGGTTACAGGGGGAAATTTTAAGTGCAAATAGTGAGATAAGTGAATATACTTAGTCTCAGGGAACTCTCTTGCATAAAAGTAAAAATGAAATCTTGACCCCCTTCAGTGAATTTTCCCTTTTCTTCTGTTTTTCCATAAAGCTCTTAATGTTACTGAACTTTGTTTCACTAAAACAAGATAAAGAAGTAAAATTATGTCTTTGTTTCTAAAAATTATACTTAGGATTTAATGAGCAAATTTAACATAAGCTCCAAAACAGGATTGTGAGACACGCACCAATGAAGGGCAGGTCTCCATTTATGACAATATAAGGAAAGCAAAAAGACTTTGAGAAGACCAAACCCTAGGCACAGGCTAAAAATGCTGTGATGTTTATCCTGCTTTTTCACATTGTAATCAATAACAGCCCACCTGCATTGGTGTCAACCTATTAAATACATTGTGTCCCAGTGTCTCATTTGAGATCTGGTGAGTCAAATCTTGCTGGGTCCAGGAATCCACACCTTTAACAAGTCTCACAATAGTTCACAAGCACCACAAAAAAACTCATCCCCAAAGGGGTCGCTACTACAGCTTCCTTTGCTAGCCACGCCCATCCTAAGGAAGAAGACCCAGATCTAGCGAGAATTCTGCCTCGGAAACAGAGGTGAGATTATCGGAGAACGGTTGGTTGTTTATGGCATCTTTGCATGTACAATGTAATAAAAATGGGCTTCTTGCTTTAAAACTGCGGTATAATCAATCATTTGATTTGAAGGTATTTAGGGGGAGGGATTTGATCAGGAAAGATTAGGGGGAGTGGGAAAAGTGATACAGTTTCACCTTTCCTCCTCTAACTTGGGGCCACCATCAGTGATGATTATTTTCATTAAAAATACTAAGAGCTTACAACGTGCAAAGCACTGGCATCCAGTAATTAATAAAGCATGGGCTCTGCTTTTGAGAAGCTCAGCCTAGATTAATGGTTGTCAACCCAAGCTGCACAGGAGAACCCTCTGGCCAACTTTTAAAATAATCCTGCTTCATTTCACCGCATTCAAATTAAAGCCAATGGAAATGAGGTCCAGGCATTATTAACTTTTTTTTTAATTTAAAGCTTCCTGATTGCTTCTAATGTTTAATTAGTATTGAGGCTTAAATCAATTTAAAACTCACAGTGCGAGGCTTCACCCAGGTATAGTAACTTTCCACTAGTTCTGTACTGCCATTGCTGCTAATGTTTTAGGTAGGATGTGATTTGAAACCTACTGCACTGGGCTTCATTATGCCGTGATGGAATCACAACTCACCTTTGTATTAGCAGGACCTCAAATGTCAGTCTTTTCTCAAGTCTGTTTGACAATTTAGGTGAGTGGGAAAAGTGCCTGGAACTCTCTCTCTCCATTCTGTATGTAAACTTTCATTTAAACTCACCATTTTCTTCCAGTCTTACTTTTAATTATGAAAAATTAAACACACACACACACAAAAAAATAAAGAATAGAATAAGAAATTCCCATATATTTATCACCCAGGGTCAAGAACTCTCAACTAATATCCAATTTGTTTCCTAATCCAACCAATTTCCCCAATTCTCACTCCAAAGATGTATGAGGCAGATCCAGAAAATCAATTTCATCAACAAATTCTTCAGAATGTATCTCTAAAAACATAAGGAACATACCACACAACCATTTTTATATCTTAAAAAAACAACAATGATTTGAATCCTTAATTATTCAGAGTTCAAATTTTTATGATTGCTTCATAAATTTATGTGTATATTAAATATATGTATAGAAATATATAAATATAGTTGTGTATTTTAAATGAGAACTAATTGAAGTTCATGCCATTATAAATGGTTAATACATTTTTAACTCTCTTATAATCTATAGGTTTCTTCTCCATCACTTTTTTTTCTTTCAATTTATTTGTTAAAGAAGCTAAGTTTTGTGTCCAATTTTTTTAGGTCCCAGTTTTTATTTTCCTGACTGAGTATCTGTGTGGTTCCTGTCCCTCATATTTCCTATAAACTGGCAGTCTGATATAAAGGCTAGATCAGATTCTAATTCAATTTTCTTTTATTTTCTATTTTTTGGCAACATGCCTTCATATGTGGTGCTTCATGCTTCCACCAGGAGGCACATGTAAAGGCTGATTCTCTCTCATTCTGCAATTTTAGCAGCCACAGATGATTACTAACTAGATCTAGTAATTTGTTAGGAGTTTCCAAAATGATATTATAATTCCACAATCTTTCCCATTTATTGGCTGAAATACTTCTATAAAGAGAGACTTCCTTCATCAACTATTTAGTTATTATTCTAAGGTATAATTGATATAGGAAAAGCAAGATAAATGCTTGTCTTTTTTCCCTCTTATTTAAGAGTTTCAAAGTTTTGTGGTTTTTTTGTTTGTTTGTTTGTTTTGTTTTTTTAGCTGAGCCACCTGCCACCTGTTGGCAGCTCAGTGGCTGCTCAGCTCGGGCTGGGATTCGAACTGCTGTTGCTCAGAGCTTAAACTCTTGAGCGAGCTCTTAGCTAACTGAGCCACTCAGCCAGCCCAGTTTCAAAGTTTTTTTAATTATTATTTTAAACTCATGGATTTAAACATATTAGAGCTATATTGCTTATTGATGCTGAAATTATCCAATCTTTGGCCAGTGAAAACCTATTTGCACGAGCTCTGAGTCCTTTTGACATAACCCTAGTAGCCTTTCAGAGCTTCTTTGCTCTCTGGAATGACAAGATGCTTCAAGCTCATGATATACATACAATTCCTGCTCCAGACCTGGAAATAGCCATTTCTCCAAGGGGCTCTGATCCTTTTTAGTGATATTTAGAGACTCCAATCAATTGTCCAGAAATACCTTCCATTTTTGTTACATCATCTCACCCCTGTCCTTTTCTATATCAGTGTCCCCAAGTCCAGAGACTCTGTCAATTAATTTCTCCACCAACAGACCTCGTATCTTCTCCTAGAATGGGGATGAGAAAGTTGCCTCACTACAAGAGATTGTGCTTCTCATCCAGATTATCACCAGTCCTGATGTTTTCAGTCCCACCTGCCACCTTCCAAAGTAATTGATATTCCTGGACTTCTCAAAGGGACTGTATGTAAATTGGTTTTCATGTTGTCATCACCCTCTTAAAGTATTTACATAGCAGCTTTATACGTTCTATTGTACCATTTAACCTGTACCCATCAGCGTTTACATTTACCATTTGCCATTATTTCCCATCTTTGAAAATTGAAAATCTTTTATCAGTTATCATCTCCTCTCCTCTATTCTTATTGTGTTTGTTGTATTGCACCTTTTTATTCTTGTACTTATTAATTTAGTGAAGCTTTGGGAGCATCATGGGCTGAACTGTGTCTCCCCACCCCCAAATTCATATGTTAACATCCTAACCCCAGTATCTCAGAAGGTAACTGTATTTGGAAATAAGGTGTTCAAAGAGGTGATTAAGTTAAAATGAGGTCTTTAGTGTGGATCCTAATCCACTATGACTAGTGTTTTTCTAAGAAGAAAAATGTGGATACAGACATGAGTGTGCACAGAGGAAAGACCATGTAAAGACGTGGGAGGGTGGCCAGTTAGCTCAGTTAGAGCACAGTGCTCATAACACCAACGTTGCCGGTTTGATCCCCAAATGGGCCACTGAGATGTGCCCTCCACAGCTAGATTGAAACAACTACTTGACTTGGAGCTAATGGGTCCTGAAAAAATATACTACACTGTTCCCCAATAAAATTAAATTAAATTAAAAATTTTTTAAAAAGACATTGAAATAAGACAGTATTTTACAAGCCAAGGAGAGAGGCCTCAGAAAATCACTGCCAACATCTTGATATCAGATTTCTAAACTCCAGAACTCTGAGAAAATAAATTTATTTTGTTTAAGTCACCCAGCCTATAGTACTGGCAGCCCTAGGAAACTAACAGAGAGAGAAAGCTAAGATATAAGCATGTACCCCGTCAACCTTGTTGAATCAGAAGCATTTCTATCCTTTCCTACAACAACTACAAAATATAAAGAATTTCATGAAGCTAGGAATGTAGCAGATAATATAACAATGGTACCATCGAAGTCTAAGAGTCATGGTTGTGGTAATTCTGAAAAGGAAAAAATCAGCTTTACCATACTTTTAGCACATAATAGTTCAAGGGTATTAATTGAATAGATGGGATTATAGAGACAGACTGATGAATACTGTCCATAACTCCTGACTTTTCTGCATCTCTCTTTCAAATACTGAAGATATGTTTCAAGATCTGATATTTTGTACAGGACATAATAGTATACATATAACATCTGAAACTATGACATTAACTTAATCTGGTTCTCTCAATATAGAACCCAAAATAAAAAACACAAAACCTGAGGAAATTGTAATGATTACCAAATGAGGATTGGTGTAGTTAGATACAGAGAGAAGTCTAATATTAAGGTGTTCATTTGGTCCTATATACTTTAGTTTCACTAATTCAATTGTTGCTTGTTCTCCCAGTATAATTTTGACTAAGTGGCCTCATTCCAAAGTAATGTCCTCATATATCCAAACTATCAACGCAATGACATTGCAGAGTGTAGAGGGAGAAAAAAATGAAGTGCTTTGTTGTTGTTGTTGTTGTTATTGTTTTGTTTTGTTTTTATTATTAGTTTCAGGTGTACAAAACAATGCAATAGTTATCCTTTTCACCCCTCACAAAGTGACAACCCCCTCCTCCATCCACAGTCCCCCCACCCCTAATATCATACATATCTATTATAATTCCATTGACTCCATTCCCACACAATACTCCACATCCCATGACTATATATGTATTAAATTATAGTTGACGTACAATATTATTCAACGGCAGCTTCAGATGTACAGTGCAGTGGTCAGGCCTCTACACCGTCTATGAAGACAGTCTGGGGAATATAATCAATAATGTTGTAAATATTTTTTGGAAGTGTTTGTTTTGGGGTTTTTTTTAATTAGCATCCATCCAGCTATTGCAGAAAAGGTTTTATTTTAGTTTAGAGGTTTTTTTCATCTATAAAACTTTCACTTCTGCAAAAACATTTACTTAGATAATGTTTTTAGTTCTCCCTATCTATAATCCTTCTTACAAATAAAATGAAGAACCATTCAATTCCCTATATTTACTGAGCACCACTGTGTGGCAAGCACTTATACTTGATATTATTCCTATGTTATCTTTAATCCTTAAAAATCTCACAAGATAAACATTACTTAAGTTTGCCCAATGGGGAAAATAAGATCCATAAAGATTAAGTAATTGACCTCTAACATAACTAGAGGGGCACAAATCTAACTATAAAGCCTGACTAACTACAAAGCCCATCATCTTCCTTCAGTGAGTATTAGAAAAGTGCAATATTGCAGATATCATGACAGAACTGATTGAAAAATGTTAAATTTTCATTAACCTATTATACAGTAATACATCCCGTCATATTTCATAACAAAATGAAATATAAGATGCAAACATCTTTGGTTATCCATTCCCTATTGTTACAAATATTTATTTAATTGTCTAATATGTGTCAAGTATGTAATAGTTGCTTGGATGGGTAACAAAACAGAGCTCTGCACTCATGAAGTGAAAATTCCAGTGAGAGAGACAGGCAAATAACAGGTACCAGATAAAAAAATAAATCCCTCAATTGTGAGGATTAACTGGACAGAGCAATATATAACTCTGACTTAAGAGTATAGAAAAGAACATGTGTCCATATGTTAATTTTCATAATTGCAGCATAAATTTGAGTTCATTTAGAAAGCATAATGCATTTTTTGTTTCTAATGTCAGGAAACAAACATGCTCCATGTGACTTTAAAAAAAAATTAATTAAATTTAAGCAGAACTAAATCAAATAAACATGGTAAGAAAAACTCTTTAGTGAACAAAAAAGAATTGAAGCGCCGACCGAGTGGCTCAGTTAGGAGCTCGCTCAAGAGTGTGAGCTCTGAGCAACAGGGGCGCCAATTTGATTCCTGGCCCGAGCTGAGCTGCCAACAGCTGCCAACAGGTGGCAGGATGGCTCAGCTAAAAAAACAAAAACATAAACAAAAACAAAAATTGAAAATAGCTTTGTGTTAACAATAGCATTACAAGTATGACTGGGTCTCAGGTATCGCACTCAGGTTAGATACCATTGGTATGAGAAAATTAAATAAGTGACAGAAAGTGCTTAGTAGAATAAATAATACACTAGTTAGTTTACCACATGTTCAATAACAGAAATAGAAAACAAAAGTGGCTTTTCCATGTAAATCTAGACAAGTATATCAGGAGAGACAGAATTTAAATGTAAGCTACTAGGTTTGATTGTATGTTGTTGCTTTGGAGTACAGGGTTGTTTGTCATTCAGTTTCAACCATTCCAATATGAAATTGAGTACAGCTGATAAAAAGCTACTTAGATTCCCTAATATATCTGTTGAAATAAGAGTTCATGTCAACACTGGTATTAGTAATTCAGGTGAGTCAAAATTTAATACAACAAATCTGAAGTTACACTGCCACATTCGTGCTACAGTAAGTATGAGTACATGTGGCTATCCCGAAAAATCTTACCAAATGATCAACAATTACATAACAGTTTTGTGCTCAAAAATTTTTGCACCAAGAGGAAACATATACAAGCAGCTGTATAGTCTCCTTGTAATTATTGTATCCTATATGGTGGACTATCTAGTAGCAGTCAAGATTTATGATGCCTATTTTGTGACTGTTTATAATGCCAATTTTATAATATAAACTATAGTTTATATTGTTTCCCTGTAATTACTACATCCTATATGGTGGATTATCAGTCAAGATTTATAATGCCTACTTTGGTAAATTAGTACTATGTAAATGTTCAGAGTTCATTAACATTTATTGCTGTGCAATGCAACATGAACTTCTACATAGAATTGCTTAATATGAGTATATGCTTCCTGCTCTTTGCAAATCCAAATTCCTCTTTTTAAAGAAAAAAGAAACAATAACACAGACAATTGAACACATCCAAATGAAATAATGTTAAAGGTTATAAATCTTAAATAAAGCTAAAGGACCCATGTAAGAGTAATTGATATTACACCCACAAGTATGGAAAATTCATATATCTACTGGAGCCAGGCAGGCAAGTAAGTGTTTAATGGAAAATGGTGCACTGTATATCACCTACTCTAAGCCCCAAAGGCAGCATTTAATCAGCCCCAATGATTGTTGTTAGGTTGGGTTTACTTTTTTTTTTTTCATTTTTAAGAAAAGTTGAAAATCTGGATTTGCATATGAAAGCCTACAAATGACAAATGTTGGCAACTAATTCAATTTTTTATAACTATGAACTGGCCATAATCCACTAACAGATTAAATTTAGCTCATTGGCCACTAGATTCCAAACTCAGCTCTTAGTCTAAGTATAGGATATTAAGAATATACCTCCCTATATAAATCCATGCATATAACTCCAGTTCTTGCAAAATCAAAGTCCAAAAGAAGTTTAACAAATGAGTTGGATTTTTCTATTCCTAGTTGTAGTATCAAAATTAAATTATAATGTTCATAATTACAAATGATTAGTGGACACTCAATCTTTACACACACTGATAGTTCTAAAACTAGAATTGCCTAGGTCTGATGTAATCTCTTAATGCTACGTAGAAGGGGCCAATTACTCATATTTACTTCAACAGTGATCAGACTGAGTCACATCAGAGGCATTGCCTAATACTATAAAGAGTCTGATTTTTTTCCTTCACAATTCTCATTGCTATTGAAAGATGATCTATCTTCCTGTTATATTCACAAATTAGTGAACACAACAAATTAGAATTTTCCATACCCCTCTAAGAAGTGTATGGGGGATGTGCTGGTGGCAATCAGAAAATGAAGTGTGAAAGTGGGCTCAGCCGGACAGATTTATAGACCCCCCCCCGACCAGATAAGGTTATAGATCAAGTCATCAGGTCATGAAAGCACCAGAATAAGAACTTTCTCTGACTCTGTGTATTGGAATGTCAATATGAATTTCACATGGATGGAGGGTGAAGAAGATGATGGGGAAATTCTGATTCCCTAAATTGAGGATACTTGTGATTACCTACGAGCATGGAAATAAACAAGGCATTTAATACTCAATATGAAGGAGATTCCTTGCCTATAGCTTTAATAGTAATGTTTTTTAAAGTTTGGCACCTACAAACTCCTTAATGAGTAATCTGTGTGCATGAAGGTCATCAATTTTAGGTAATTTTTTAAAAATATGCTTCTTAAATTTTGTTATAACAAAACTACATAGTATTTTTTAATAAGCAGTAGAATATGTTTTATTTCAATGAGAAAGATAATAATGTTTGCAGTCTTTCACCAAGGCAGCTTTATGTAATTCAATGGTGGATAGTTTAATTTATAATTTAGGTTATATCTGCAATTGATTTCTCATGATAGCTTCTACTAAATTGGAAATTTCAAATTCACAATCATAGATCACTGTAAATGGCACCAAGTGTTTAGTGGCTGCCAGATAAGTCTGGATATTCAGATTAAACACAAATGGCCCAGAAATTATGGAGAGATGGCTCACTGAAGACTACTTTTCAGCATTCTAATAGATGACAGTTTCTAACATTGCACAGCCAAAAGCTGGTTGGATGTTCCAACTTGGAAGACAAGAGTAAGTATATTTTTAATCCACTCTTGTTTCAATCCTGGAAATGATTTCTTCATGCTCTCCAGCAGCATTTGGATGTGGCTTATATATTAGCTAAATAATACATCATCAGTTTCTTCCTCCATACACGAAAAAATACATTGAGCTGGGAAAAAGTCCAAATGTTTGTCTCAAGCTATTGGTACTGTAATATAATTGTCTTTTAAAATCCTGACCAAATATCCTCAAAATATCCTCAATTAAAAAGCATAGTACTTTGGCTTGGAAATGAAGAGTTCAGACCACTCAAGATACTAGGTGGGCCGGCTGAGTGGCTCAGTTCGTTAAGAGCTCGCTCAAGAGTTTGAGCTCTGAGCAACAGTGGTTCAACGCCTGGCCCGAGCTGAGCTGCCAAAAGGTGGCAGGATGGGTCAGCTAAAAAAAAAAAAAAAAGATGCTAAGATATGCCATTTGTAAAGGCCGTATGAAATTATAATGGTCTTTACTGGCATTGAATTTATATTTTACTCATATGATCACCTGTCCCTTTGTCAAATTCATACTTAAGTGTGATTAACCAATTGTATCCATTACTCATTTCTTCACTATCCATACTAAAATACATCTATATACACTGACTGCAATTTGAATATGTTCATATTTTTTACGTTTGATTTCAAATCCAGTCTGAAGTCAGGAAGCATGTACTATTGATAAGCAACTGTTTTCTCTGAACGAAGCAGAGTTTGGATTGCCACTCAGGTAGAATCTCTTTAATTTACATAACACTCTTCTATGCCATGAATATGGCTGATGCTATTTATTGCTGATCCAAATGCAAGTTTTCAAGTCTATATGTTCTATAAAATTAAATCAAAGTCATACCTCTTCTCCCTTGGCTTGAGTTTTCAAAGATAAATGTAACTAAATGTTGACAAATTCTTCCTCACATACTGGGGGTGCCAAAAAAAAATGTATACACATGACTTGCATTCATATTTTGTTATTGGTATATATGTTTAGTATTACAGTTTTAATACAGTCTTTTCCTTTCTGAAAATGTGTATACACTTTTTGGCACCCTCTGTATATATGTAGCAAACAGAAGCCAGGGTCAATCATATTCTGCAAATCAACAGTTTAACACAAGTATAAACCAAAATATCTTATATGTCTGGACAGATATTAGTACATGTTTATAGGAGCTTTTTCACAATATGCTACTGATATTATATGACATTTGATTTGATCATTTAATAAAGGAATTTCACTGTGCTTCTCTCAGCATAATTACTGTCACTGACTTTTCATCTCGTTTAATAAGAATATCAGGTAGAAATGCATTTCACCACAAACATCAACAAACCCAATGTTGCCTTTAAACATTAAGTTTTATTTATTTGTCATAATGCAAGAAGTCCAGAAATGGGTTTTGTAAGCATTGATTCATTGGCTCAGCAATATCAGTACCCAAATCTTTGAGGTTCTCTTGATCATTTTCTGAATTTTCTACCTCATAGTCCTAAAATGACTACTGCAAATTCAATTACTCCATCTACATTCCAGAAAGTATAAGAACAAAAAGAAAAGAACAGAGAGGCTATCCTCTCTTACTAGGAGGTTATTTTACATCTGAGTCTTTAATTAAGAGTATTCAGTTGGACTTCAAGTGAATTTGAGGGTTAATTAATATAGCCAGCAAGCAATTGATATAATGACTACTGGAATTGTGTGTCAGCAGGGCTATGTTTCCATGTTTTTTCCAACTTCTAAAGTCTGTCCCCAGTCCTTGGCTTATGGCCCCACATCACCCCAACCTCTGCTTCCATCATTGCCTTCTCTCCCTCGGCCTCTATTGTCACATTGCCTTCTCTGACTCTGAAATTCCTCTGTCCCTCTTACAAGCATCCTTGTGACTATATTGGGCACATCTGAATAATCCGGGATAATATCTCTATGTCAAAATCCTTAACTTAATCTCATCTGTAAAGTCCCTTTTTACCATGTTAAGTAACATTCACAGGTTTCGGGGATTAGGACTTGAACACCTTTGGGGGTACGTTACTATTTCCACCCCAGTCAGCCCCTCGGTCCCCAAAGATTCATATCCACCCCACATTCAAAGTGCATTCACCCATCCTAACATTTCCAAAAGTCTCAACCCATTACAGCAGCAACTCAAAGTATGAAATCTGATCTGAATCTCATAAACTCAAAGTCCCAAATTGCATCATCTAAATGATATAAATCAGGTATGAATGAGACTCTGGGTATGTTCCATTTGAGGCAAAATTCTTCTCTATATGTGGGCCTGTGAAACTAGAAAACACATTATCAGTTCCCAAAATGCAATGGAGTGAGACACCAAATATAGGCATTTCCATCAAACAGGGAGAAAATAGAAGAAACCACAAAAGTCAGCCATCCCAGGCAATTTCAAATCCCTATCAGGCAAGCTCCATAAGGAATCGAGCCCCGAGAGTAATCCTCTGTCGCTCACAGCTTCACCCTCCCCCCAAATCAACCTTTCTTTTTCATGAAGGTAGCATGTGCTTCCAGCTCAGTAGCTTTATTGGCCTATTTCTTACCTATAAATTATGCTGTTCGGAGCCTTCTTTCATTTCTCCTTCTCTCTGTCCCTTTTAGTCCAAGGTGGCCTTATTGCTGTTGATGTAAAATTCTCATGAACCTTATGGATCTCCCGTGTCTGACAGAGGAATTCACTCCACACACTAGGCTCCTCCACAGGTCTTTTTTTTTTTTTTTGTTAGTTTCAGGTGTACAGAACAATGCAATAGTTACCCTTTTCACCCTCACCAGGTAACAACCCCCCTCCCCCCATCTATTGTCCTCCCACCCCCGATATCGTGCTTATCTATTACAATTCCATTGAATCCTTTCCTGCACTCTACTCTATGTCCCGAGGTTATATGTATATATAATTATAGTTGACATACAGTATTATTCAACATCAGCTTCAGAAATACAATGCGGTGGTCAGGCCTCTACCTCAACTATGAAGTGGACTCCCCAAAAGGACATGGGTCCATCTGGCCCCCTAAGAAATGCTTACAACATTATTGATTGTATTCCTCGGACTGTCTTTTTCTATCCTAGATTACTCCATCTCTACTTTTGGCTTCTGCTGAGATGGCTGAAGGCATCCATAAGTCACACACCTAATCTCTTCAAAGGATCTCTGTAGGACGTACTACTCAGATCCGTCCAAGGCACTAGCAAGACTGATCAGGCACAACCTTGGCTTTCTCTCCAGAGCACACTTTCTTGACAGTGAATCTCCTAATTTAAGTGTCTTTTTCAATTCTGTATAATCAAAGCTGAATGTTTTCCAAATCATCAAGTCCTGGGTCCTTCGGCTTAGTAGTTCTTCCCTCAATTTATCTTTTCCCTCTCATATTTTACTATAAGCAGCAAGAAGAAACCTAAGTGTATCTTCAACACTTGGTTGCAAATCTCTTCATCCAAATATCCAAGAACATCCCTTAGAAACTCTACTTTCCACATAATTGGAAAGGACAAAATTCAGCTAAGCTTTCTGCCACTGTATAATAAGGGTTCCCTTTCTTACAGCTTCCAATAACACATTCCAGATTTTCTTCTGATCCTCACTAGCAGTGCTTTTAATGTCCATATTTCTACCAAGGGTCTGTTAATGATGATTTAGGTATTCTCTAAGATGTTACAGGTTTTTCTACCATTCCTCACTTCCTTCTGAGCCCTTCTCAGAATATTCTTTACTATTCGTATTTCTACTAACATTCTGTTCAAAGCAATCTAAGTTCTTTATATCATGCTCCTTAAAATTCTTCTAGCCTCTTCCCATTACCCAATTCCAAAGCTACTTCCACATTTTTAGGTAACCCCCTCCCAGCAGCAACCCACCTCCAGGTACCAAAATCTATATTAATTTCCTATGGCTGCTCTAACAAATTACAACAAACTTAGTAACTAAAATACACAATCTGGAGGTCAAAAGTCCTAAAATTAAGCTGTTGGCAGGGCTGCATTCCTTCTGGAATCACTAAGGGAGAATTTGCCTCCCTGCTTTCCCAGTTTTTAGAGGTTGCCTACATTTCTTCGTGCATGGCCCTGTATTACTCTAATCTCTGCTTCCATCATCACATTGCCTTCTCTGAATCTGACTCAACTGTATCCTCCTAATAAGGACTCTTGTGATTACATTGGGACTGCCCAGATAATCCAGGATAATGGCTCACCTCACGATATTTTATTATATTTGCAAAGGTCTTTCACATGTAAGGTAACATATACATCGGTCCTGGGGATTAAGACATGGGCATCTTTGGGGGATTACTACTGTGCCTACTATACAAGGCTTACTTCCTTGAGCCTCTTTTCTCCCCCAATCATTCCTTGCCGGGTAAATTTTTACTGCCTTGTTAGTGCATCAGTATATTCAAAAAGATATTTTTTATTCACCTTTATAAGTAAAAAGACTAGCAAAGGACTAGAAGATATCCATAGCATATCTAAAAGACATTAGGATCGGTATCCAGAATATATAACAACTGCCTCCCAAGAATATGAATAGAAAATCTATAGTAGAGGAAACAGGAAAAAATAAATATAAGTAAATATGTCCACCTACATAATAACCTGAGAAATATGATTTTAAAAGTTTCACACATCCATCACATTACAGTGAGAAAATATAAAGTATTGGTGAGGATGTGGTGAAACAAAACTTTTAACCCAAAGTTAAAAGGGTAAATCAATACAACCACTTTGTAACTGTTCTAGTCACATGATAGAATATTATACTGCAGTAGAATGAACTATACAGATCTATTTATATAAATGTGAATAAAACCCTCCCAAGATTTGAATGAAAAAAAAGTTTTAAAATGTGTAAAGTATGATAGTATTTATGTAACTGTTAAATAGATCACGTATAAATCAATGTCTATGCTGTAAAATGTAAAAAATGTACTGGGAAATATATATATACTAAATTCATGATGACAGCTGCCTTTGTGAAAGAAAAAAAGAAGTATGCATGAAATGGAAAATAAAGGGGACTTCAGCTTTATGCTTGCGTTTTAGAAAATAACCAAAGCAAAATTCTGTATTTTAAATACAGTCCTTTGTTACATTATTCTTTATATTTTTCTGCACCACAAACTTTTCAAAAATTTATTGAGATGTTTAAATATTAAGGAAATATGGATTAAGCCTGAGCTTAATGATAAAAATATATGTGATATATAAATGGGGCTGATAAAATTTTTTTCAGATGAGAAGAAAACTCTCACAGAGATTACAGAGTCCCTGGAACAGTAATACTAAATGAAGTGCAGTATCAGAATCATCAGAAGAACTCTCCAAAAATACACAAGTGAGGCCCCAAACAACCCTATTGACTCAGAAGCTAGGGATAAAGATATGCTTAAAAAAATGCATGATTCTAGTGAACATCCCACATTAAGAACAACTGCACTGTGAAGTGTACAGAGGGGCCAAAAGGAGAAACTCTTAAGTTTGGAAAGGATGACACAATATGTTATAGTCTGGCCCTGTTTCTCTTGGCTTTCTTTTTTAACCCACGAGATAAAAGAAGATAAAATAGGTATAAGAATGTTAGAGGAACTCTAGAATGTTCAGAAGAATAAGGCTCTATCCTGGATAAGAGTTCATATAATCAGAGATAGCAGCAGTAAAGCCATTAATAATAACTGACAAACAAAGTTTCTCTTAAACTTGAAATAGAGCAAGTAAAGTTATAGGTAGACTTTTGATGTACAAAGCAAAAGAAAGCACACATAAAAGCTTTTCAGGGGTTTTTTTCCCTTAAAGTAGAATTTATGGAAACTTAGAATAGTTAAACAATGCTAAATAAGAATTGAGTTCAGGGCCGGCCAAGTGGCGCGATGCTTAAGAGCTGACTTAGGACACCAGCGGGCCCCGGTTCAGATCCCACATATGAGGGCCAGTGACACTGCCCTTTACAGCTAAGATGCTGAACAACAGCTCAACCTGAAGCTGGGCTGTGGTGAGTCGCCAGCCACAGCGTAGGCTGCAGCCCCTGTGGCAGTGGGTTGCCATGGGCTACCCTGTGTAGCCAGCAGCCAGTGTGAGCGGCCAGCAGCCGCAGTGAGCGGCCGTCCAGAAGCCGGCGACTGATCTGCCTCACCTGGGAAGAGCGCAATGATGGTGCCAACTTGGGCCAGTGAAGCATCGTCCTCCACAACTAGATTGAAACAACTGCTTGACTGAGAGCTCATGTGTCCTGAAAAAACACACTGTTCCCCAATAAAATTTCTTAAAAAAAAAGAATTGAGTTCATAGAATAGAAGAGTCTCCAATGGATACAATGGACTTGAAGTTTTAGAATTAAATGGATCTGAGCCAGAACATCAGGTCCATCATTTACTAGCTGTAAAACCCTGGCCAAATTCATCTTCTCAGCTTTAAAACAAGGATAACACTAAAAGGAACCAGGGCTCCATAAGAAATGGCTGATTACATGTCTTATGAAGATGAGCTTGGAACATTGTACTATACCAGAAAGTAAGAAAGGGATGAAAGCCTGCGAGGTTTGAATAAAAAGAAGCTAAGTCAAATTAGATTCCTGATTGCCAAGAACGGAAGATGTTGGGCAGCAATGAAAATATTGATTGAAACACACATAATATGTCTAACATTATGAATTCATAATGATATTTTTTAAAAGATCATTGGCCATCATTGAAGGATTCTAAGCAACAATGCATTAGTATTTTGAAAAGGGGTAAGTAAAAGGAGTGAATCAAGTATTCCTCTTGACTTTTCAATATGAACTGTACCATAGCATAATTAAACAGCTGTATGTATTCCAACTGATAAATGAGGTAGGAAATTATGTGACAGAATATCACTGCTTTGAAACCCCTAAGAAATAACTAGATCTAGATTATATCCAAAAAAGAGAGACTAGACATTATGCACTTCCTGATGGAAGTATACAATACCACCTATGAAGTAGTCTAACTGAAAGGATTGAATATTAATCTGATGAAGCCTCTAGGTTGAACTACTAATTCGTAGAAAGTACAAGAGACAAAGGAACATATTAAAGGACACCACTGGGAAATACTCAGCAAAGCCAGGCTATAGGTAATTTTAAAAAAAAGTAACCTTTTATTTTTCAACAAGTATAATATCTAAAGAGATGAAGAGAAGCCTATACATATTTTTTAAAGTTCAAAGCTTTATCAGCCAATTATAATGTATATATCTTATTTGGATTCTTACTGAAACATTTTTTTTTTTTTAGCTGAGCCATCCTGCCACCTGTTGGCAGCTCAGCGGCTGCTCAGCTCAGGCCAGGACTTGAACCACTGTTGCTCAGAGCTCAAACCCTTGAGCGAGCTCTTAACCAACTGAGTCACTTGGCCAGCCCTGAAACATTTTTTTTAATATGAGACAATCAGGAAAATTTGAACGCCAAATAGCGAGTTGAGGGTATTATTTTCATTTTGTAGGTGTAATAATGGGATTGCGAATATGTTTTAGATATTTTAGTGTGAAATGTTCACACACTAAAATAAATAATACCTGGGATTTCAATCAAAGTAATTCAAAAGGGAAAATAAAGAGATAAACATGATTGACCACGAGCTGAAAAATATTGAAGCTGGGTGATGAGTACATGGTAATTCATTATAATAGTCTCTCCAGTTTTGTATATGCTTTTAATTGTTCATGTTTTAAATAAAAAAATAGAGCTATGTCCCTCCCCTCCCTGGCAGGCCTTGCTTACACCAGCCTGGGTGCTGGCCAGCAGGGAGGCACCCCTCAGCAGAGCTCACTGCAGCCTCTGACACCCTCAGAGGAGACGAAGGACAGTGAGTCCAAGGCAGAGCCGGGTTCCTGCAGAAGCTCATCTGCAAGGTCTTCATCAGGGGCTAGATCTGCTAAAAGACAATCATCACAGGAAAAGAAAAACCCATCCCAACATTTAAAAAGGGGCGGGGATAGGGAGATGCTTTAAGCCTCGAAGACTAGTTTTGTACTATGCAAAAACTGCAAAGGCAATCATGTTTGATGAGGTGGGTCTGACAGATGCTAATGTGGTTGAATCCAACACCAACAACTTTGTGGTCATCATTCCATGTAGAAAGTGCCTCTAACGTACTGATAACAAAAATGAAATGAAAGTTTGGACTGAAAGACTAGAAAACATTTGGAACGGGGAGTATTTTGAGCCTACTTAGTACCACATGTACCATTTCTCAGGGATGTATAATTGGTATTTCTATTCACACGTCAGGCCAATGTAGTATGTGTCGAGAGGTTTAACTTAGGCTCACATCGCATAGATTGAGAGTTGGTCATTTCTTTTTTCTGTAAAGGGCCAGATACTAATCATTTTAGGCTTTGTGGATTATATATGGTCTCTGTTGCATATTCTTTTTGTTTTATTTTACAACCCTATAAAAAATGTAAAATCCATTGTAAACTCAGGGCACATAAAAAAAGCACAGGTTTATAGGCTATAGTTTGGTCCATGGACCATAGTTTGCCGGTCACTAAGGATGGTCTTGTGAAGTGTGCAAGTTTGAACCCCTTTGTACTATGGAAGCAACCAATAGCTGCAAATGGACTGCACAGGTGCTGGCTGAGAAGGACTACATCAAGGATGAAGATGGAATAGCCATGCCTCACCAGTGGCTGGAAGGGAACTTCCCTGTGAGTGCCAAGTGTGCACTGAGCTGAACTGCAACATTATGGAAAGTATCATGAAAAGGATCATCACCAACCAAGTGTCTCCTTGGCCTGTGTAAAGTCCTGTTTCTTGCAAAGCCCACTGCAAGTCTGCAAAGCCCATTGAAGTCTTTGTCAATTCAAAGAGAAGGACAATGAAGGTACGAAGCTGCTTAGAAGATTCAAATAATTGATTAATTCTGTTCAGGTCTTTGACTAATTAACAGAAGACCACAACAAAGGCACCTGACTAGGCATGTGGAGGAAGCTCCTTAAACTGACAAAGTTAAAGTTAATTCTCTTAAAACTGGAGAACCTAACTGATCTATGTTGATGCTACCTACCTTATCATTCCTTCCTTGGAAAAAAAATTTTCTAGCACAGAAGAAAAACAACTACTAGATGAAGGTTTTGGAGGCTATACAGATTGTCATGGAGAAAAAGAAAGGGAGGACCAGGGGCCTGATAGCATCACAGAGGTACAGAAACTCAGGCTGTTATGTATAAATGGGAAACAAATTAACATTTAAGTAAAACAGTCTATAAGATCTATTCTGTTCCAAAAAATAATTAGAGGAAAAGGAGTATCTGAAAGAGATTGAGGTCCTCTAATCCCAACAGCTTTTCCTTTTGGATAGGAATGTAATTTATTACTTGATGCATTTTTGGAGAGCTTTCTTATTGCTCCTATTCCTTTATCTCTTCATGAGAAAAGAATTTAAATATACTTAAACTTGTCAAGTCAAAAATAGGGTTCACTGTCTTTTGTACTGAAATAAGAATAGTTTGGTTTTTAATTTTAAAAATATTATATATTCATGAATTCTCACACCTTCCTCTCCCAAGTAATTACTAACCACTGTTAACGTTTTGGTAAGTACCTTTAAGACCTCTGTCTAAGCATATACATATGAATAATACAGTTTTAAATTAAATGGGTTTTGTTAATAGCTTTTAAAACTCAGTAATATGATCTTGACAACTAGTATTCTATTTTAATAAATATAAATCTATATAAATAGTGAAAATAAAATGAGAAAAGACAACAATATATACCTAATATAGTTATTAGGAAAATAAAGAGGCAAATATTTGTTAACTAGAAAGGACTACATAAGATCATATACAGAGAGTGCCAAAAATATATACACACATTTTAACAAAGGAAAAAAACTGTATTAAAATTCCACTGATGGTAGCCACTTTGAGCACCTCGTGTAACTGCAGAAGTCAAACATGACTTGTATTCACCTACTGTTATCGGTGATACTGAGTATTATCATTTTAATACAGTTTTTTCCTTTCTTAAAATGTGTATACATTTTTTTGGCACCCTTTGTATTTAAAATAACTGAGATAGTGGCTATCACTTAGCAAACCCTGAATTGATGGACCCATTCTAGAGAAGAATCTTTGTATTATGTTGATATACTCATAACTGGCATCACCTATTAAGAGGTAGCTAATAAATTTAGTGACTAAATCCAGTCTTTTCCCTCTGTAACCTGAGGGAGGTTAACATAGTCTTATTCTCAGAAAAAGAGTACTTCAGGGTATACTTTACCTTTCAAGGTTTTAGGAATACACAGAGACTGATGAAACATTGAAGGACAGCAGTATTCAAAGGCTGGTTGGTTGATGAGTTTCCCTGATAGTTTGTTAGGCTAAACAAAAGACCTCAGGCCCACTTACATCAAACATTGCCAATTTTTTTATAACAAAGAATTGGGAAGAAATAAAGTAGTATAAAAAAATCAAGGTACATTAGAATTAAAAGGACTTCTTCTCTGTTAACCAGCAAAATAACATCAGAATTGCTGCAAAAAAATGCCACTAATTTTCATGAGAAACAAATGAGAACATGCAATTGGGGATCAGCTCTTAACCCTTCACAAGAGCCCATCTGCTGGTAATCACACTTTGAGAATTCCCTTGCTTAGAGTATAGGTACACAGTATCCCCTGTCCTTTAATATTTTGGTTTCTATAGACACTTCAAGCAGGGTCTTGAATCTTCAATTAGTCCTAGCTATATAAAACCTTTAAGAATCAATCCCTAAGATGCAAAAGCAAATCATACAAAATAACCCCATTCAACAGGGTACAAAAGCACAGGTGTTACTCACATAATAGTTAATTTTGCACTCTACATTTTTATACAATTTATTCCAAAGAACCAATTACAAATAAGTTGTCCCTCAAAGGAACACCCCTAGATAATTATGAATATGAAGAAAAATAACCTTTGCATTACCATAATTTGGAATACAATTGTGAGCATAAGAGTTTATTTTGTTGAAGATTAAATATGATATTTCTAGGTACTTAGATCTCAACATTCTTTGGTAAATCACCTTTATTTGATCTGCTAAAAGAAAAGGTTTACTCAATTTCACTAAAAATTTTCACTAATTTTAATAAATTTCACATTTACTATAAAATGAAATGCTTATAACTGAAATCCATTTTGGAGCCTATCCAGAAGCTATTATTGAAATTATTAAACTCCAAAAATAATAAGGATAATGACTCTTTGGTGCATACCATTCAGTGATTCTATTGCAATTTTCCTTTGGTGGAGTTCTTTTCACAAGGTTTTAGTAAGTTATAAGTTGTCATAAAATAAGGAATTAACAACTACAGTAACTGGTACATAGTAAGTGTTTAATAAATATTTTCTATAATAATTGTGCACAAAAATTCTTGCAGTAAAAACTTTCTGGAGCCTAGGGCTAGGACGAGGCTCACTGCAGTGCTGTCCCTGGAAGCTATACTGAGGGAGAGGAAGCTGGGATTGGGCTGGATCACAAAAGGTCTGGAGAGGGCTGGATCATGGAAACCTGAAACAGCCAATGGAAACATCCTGGAGCCAGGACTGTTGTCTGAAAACAGTGCCAAATAAGGAGCACAAATAGGACCACAGCAGGTCATCAAATAGCATCGTTATATTCAATATGTTTATTTTATAATGTTGATGAGATGCCTAGGAACTTAACTCTTATTTATGTCAATTAGCCTATGGTAAAATTGGCTTCATTATAATTGCTTCCCTTAAAGTTGCAGAACCTATCTATGACATTGAGGATTTGCTGTTCTTATATAGACTTGAGGCACAATGCAAAATGAAAATGTGGCATTGCTTATTTAAAGATTATTAAGAAATTCCAAACAACAAACAATAGAGCATTAAACCAAGTGTGGGGGTCCTTCTGAGTGTGAGGCTCTGTGTAACTGCACTGGTTGCACATCCACGAAGTTTGCCTTGAGCACAAAAACATATGCATGTGTAAGTCTATAAATAGGAGAATGAATAGGGAGGTCAAATACATAAATAAATATATATATATATATATAAAATGCATAATATTACACATAATGTTGAAAACTTAAAAATACTACATGAGGGTGGGTGATGAAATCAGCTAATCGGAGAAGGCCTCCCTGAAGAGGTAATATTGGAGCTGAAATTTCATGAAATAAGGGGAAAGCCCCTCAACAGCAAAGGCATTCAAGGTGGAAGAAATAATACATACAAAATAGCGGAAAGCAGGAACCAGCTGAGCATGTTTAAAGAAACTGAAAAACGACAGTAGAATACATAAAAGTAAGTAATGAGAAAAGCGGCAGAAGATAAAATTGAAGCAGTGGGCTGAGTCTATATCATTACAGACCTTATAAACTATGATTAAATGTATGCTTTTTATTCTTTAGGTAGCAGAAATCAGTGGAGGGTCTTGAGTAGAGGAAGTGCATGATATGATTTTATTTTAGAAACACATCTCTGAATGATATGTGTATAATGAATTATAAAGAGATCAATTAAAACTCCTAAGTTTTCTTGGAAAAAGAAATTGCTACTATTGAATGACTGGCTTGCTGGATTGAATGGGAAAGACTGGTGAAGGAAATCAGAAGTTCTGTTTTGGATCTGAGTTATTTGAGATGCCTATTAAATATCCAAGTAGAAATGTGTTAATATGCAGTTAAATAAAAATATTTACAGTGGGGGTGAGGAGCTAGAGGTAGAAATCTGCAAGTAATCAGCATATACATGGTATTTAAAGCCATGGAACTGAATGAGATCTCTGCTAAGAAATGTAGAGGTCTAGAGGAAAGGCACCACCTAAACAAGCTGAGCATAGGAAGGAGCAGTGGATATGCGAGTAAATGGATAAAGGAGCTAAAAGAAATGATGATGTGATATACAATTATTACTGTAATTTCAGAGTGGGCCAGGAAACCCTCTTTAAATTTAAAATGCATTATAATTCTATTTAATATGAAAAAAAAGTACTTTATGACAGGTAGTGAAATAGGTTCTGGGATATAAGGATAAATGAGCTACAACACAGGGTTGTTGATGGGTGCAAATATGGCAAAAGTCAGGCTCTGCTACCTTGGTAACACAAGGGTAGTAGGTCAACTGTGTTTCAGGCCACATCGCTTTGGTTAAAAACAACCTCTCATTGTACATTGTATCTGGAATGAGGAAACTATAAATACCTAATGGGGATACCATTGCTTTGGGCTTCCCAGAACATGACTACTGTAACTGGTCCATGTCTTGTGGAGTCCCTGGAAGCCATGCCTATGAAGTTGTTAGGAGAGATATTAGCTCCAAGGGGACACAGGCTTTGGAGCCAAGGAGGATCCTGCGCCTACGCAGTGTAAACCTCTTGCACCGGAGCAGCAGTGTTGTGACCCTGCAACAGCCCCACGGAAGACGCATGCATGATGCTGCCCTGTGGCTAAGCGAGGGCTTCTGTCCTATATTCTTCTGAATAGACTGATCCAAAGCCTAACAGTAGGCGCTAGATTTTCAAACCTTTGACCCAATGTCCAAGGCACTGTGAGAGACAAGGTATTAAGTGGAAGAAGAGATTGAAAAAAAAAATGAGGAGGGAGATGCCAATGAGATATTGATGCCTGGGTGGGGTTATCTTATTAACCATTTATCTGATAGCAAAAGTTCAAAGACATAAAATAGAAAATAAATCTGCTTGTGGGAGCAAATAAAGGTCGAAGTGAATCCAGGTTTATGTGAAGAGTAAAAAACTGCTCTGTCCCTGAGTGGTCCATGAAGTGGGCCTGGTCAGAAAACCCAGCCACAGGTGTGTAGAAAGTTATGATGGTTACTGACCAAATTCTCTATATGTTGAAATTATTCTGTCAGCAGCAAAGATGCATAATCCATCCAGCCTGGAGGAATACAGCTACTCTTAAATCCACTTGTGTCCAATTTAGACACAACATCATAAAGTGCCAGAGGGTGACTATGGCTTCTGTAGGGAAACCAAACAACATCAACTGCTTTACTCCTTAGTTGTAAAACTGTTGCAAACTAATATCCTATCATATATTATTATATCCTTTCTTATAAACTTCACTGAAATAAAGAGTCTGACTCCGTTTTTTTACTTTTGACTGCTGAGGGCTTTTAAAACTTCACCTCTCCCTCTTCCCCTCTGACCACATCTGGGCAAGTTGATAAGAAAGCCGGAGTGTTCCCTCTGTTGGTACCAGCAGGAGTTTCAGACCCTACCAGCATTTGGGAACTCCCAGCCTGGCCTCACCTGCTAACCACAATAAAAACCCCAAGTTAAATGATTCAAAATTAAGTGGATAAATCTGATTAAACAAAAAAAAATTATAAAAGTTGAATTATAAAATTTAACTAATAATGCAAAAATGATTTTGCCAAGTACTGTACAATGTCAATATTAAATTATTCCATGTATTTTATGAAAGAGGAAATTCTGATATCATAATCTGACATATTTATTATCACTACTACAGATTGCAGGTAAAAACAATCCAAATGAAGCACAGGCATCTACTGCATAATATCATTACTTCCTAAAAATTGGATGTTCTCGGCTAAAACAACAATTATAAGGTACATAAATCAACCTAAAACTGCTAACACTTTTTTATGTAGTAACTAGAAGCCTATAAAATGCCTATATACGTAACACACTATGTTTAAGAAGTAAAATGTTAAAACATAGCTTCCTGACAATCAAACAATTCACATAGCTATTAACAAACAATGGCTTTGCATGTTTAATACTATGATGCCTCTCTTAGTCCAGCGACATTGCAGATGAATATCCCTTTGCTGATAACTCAGTGTACTTTACAAAACACCCACAGGTAAATTTTGTATTCTGCAAAAATTTTATTTTAGAATGTGGCTGCACATTCTTTTGTTGAAAATTTTGTATTTTCTTTAGAGGATGTACATTTTATGATATTACTGTACTCACAAATAAGAGGCAGTCCCTACTGGGAAAACATTAGCCAGGGAAATGTTTTGTGAGACTGTCGCAGACTCGCAAAATTGATTCAGTGGTATATGAATAAAGTAGTCTACCATGCCACAAAAACTCAAAGATCTCAACAGATCTATCATGTCAGTAGGTTTAGTGAGATCCACCACATAAAGACTTCATTATATAACTCAAAAAGCACTAAATATACATTCCAAATGGAAAAATATTACAAAACCAGGAATAAAAGATATTTTTAAATGATACAGAATATTTATGTTAAACTAGAAGCTGTGTTATGCTTAAAGGGGAAAACTAAAGGAATTCCCATTAAAAACAGAATAGAATGTCAGATGCCACCGTTATCATTAAATATTGTCCTGTAATTTTATCCAGGGCAGCAAAATAGCTAACCAAAAATAATGCTGACAATGGCAGGAGCCAAATTATCATTTTGGTCATAAAGATCATATATATAGAAGAGCTAAGAGAATTATTTGAAAAACTCTTAAAAGTAAAAAAAAAAACAAAACCAAAAAAAAAATGTTTTGTAAGGAATCCAGTTACTAGATAAAGATTTATTTCTTCCTCAAAAACCCTGCCCAATATTGGCTGTCTGAACAATCTAAATAGGCCAAAAACTGATCCTATATAAGAGTTTAACACATCATAAATAAACATCACAAACCAATGGACTAGTCAAAATGGACTTTTGTTTGAATAGTCCAAGAAGAGATATTCTTTTCCTCACTATACTTGAACAACTGCAACATCCATCTTGTCACTATTAGGAAAATCCTATCTGTGAACGACAGAAGTATAAAAGAGGTTCTCAGAAGCAAAAAAAGAAACGAGGCCTGGTGACATCTTTGGAGCCTGAAACAGTGGCTGAGTCAGACCTACTCTAAAACGTGCCAATGAATTCCCTTTCTATTTAAGACAGATTAAGTTTGGTTTACTATTACTGGATACACCTACCAAGAAAAGTATATACCAATAAGGAGTATACAAAGTAAACAAATACGTACTTGAATAATTCCATCCAACAAAATATACCAGTGAGAGACTCACAGCCAATTCTTCATTTCAACAACACAGAGCTACTTGGCTTAAACAACTGCCCCAATATCTAGGCTACTTCTGCTATTTAATCATAACAAGGCAATAGAGTTTAAATATAGATGCACTCAGAAGACCACTATTAGTTATAATGTTGACTTATACTATTACACTCTATGTTTAAGCTGTATGTTTTATGGATGCAACTTTATCAGGGTAAGTGAATTTGCAAATATATGCATCCATGTTAATTTGGGTATCTATAAGCAGTTTAGTAAAGTACTATATTATAATATGTTTTGTGAGTAGAGAGAAGTTGATGTATCATTCATTTTATGTAATGTTCTCTACTGCATTATGCTATGACTTCAAAATAACTCAACAATTTGAAACCTCAGAGTCTTCAGCTGCTTAGAAGGAAAACAATATGTATCAAATATAGATCTATCAAAGGTGAGGAAATTTGTTTTATAGATCAAAAATATATTTTTATAATATAAGCAAATATATCACCTATGTAAATATTTAAATGACATTACTGGCTAAAAGTTTTTAAAATTACACATTTGGTGGACAATATAATCCAACCTGGCTCAAGCAAAAGACAAATTGAGTGTGAATGTATAATATGTCTTAATGCAGAAGTTATTTGTCAAAATTAAAAGAGAAAGCCACACTTTAATATTTATTCCATTTGGAAAAATAGAATAATGCCACATTCCTTTACGCATATCTAACAAGAAAATATATCTTCATCTGTCGGAACACTGATAAAAGACAAGAGAAATGGCAGTAAATAGATACCCTTTCTACTAGACCAACTATTAAAGTTACCATTCGTGAGTCAAGAAGATGTACTATCCATAAATCACCTTCACTATTAAGTGAATAACATGTACTCAAATTGCCTAATTCATTCTCTCTACCTATAACTGTACAAGTGACTGCTTTATTTATTCACAAGCTTATTATTTCTGACAATCAATATCAGTTATAGTCGTTTTTATTAAATGAATAATATGTATTCGGAAACATGATAAAATTACATTCTTTTTTTTTTTTGAGTTTAGCATTTATGGATGTCAGAAGGCTCAACATTCAAACATGGCCTCATCAATTTCAGCAACACATTGAGGAAATGTTTCCTTCTCACTTCTCTCCTTTTCAGGAATCTAAACTATCAGCATAGTTTGCTGAGCCAAACATTCTCCTCATATAAAAACACTTATATTGACAATAGATTAAAATCGCTTATTTGGTTATCATATAGAAGTGAGCTTTTTCTGAAGGCAATCTGGAACTGTATCTCAGATAAGTGCTTGATAAAAGTCTGAATTCCACAATGTAAACACTAGATTACTTTGACCTGAAGTAAACTCATAGCAGAATTATTGATATAGTTCCTATATTATTCAATTTTGAAGAAAATTTCATTTCAATGAGCCAGCCACAGTAATTTAGATATTAAAAACAATTAAATTATTTAACCTTTTGAATAGCACTGCTTACTATTTTACATTTGGAACATAGAGATTAATTTACTTTAAATTAATGTCTTAATCATCTTTCAGACAATAATATCAAAAAGATTTAGCTGCTTCATGAAGTTTTTGGAACAGGAAAGGAGAGCAATATCAACTTATAAAATATATTTAACATCTTATTTTATATCTTAAAAGCACCCAAATCCAGATAGTCTATTATTTGTACAATGTTGTTTAGGTATAAAATTTTAAAAGATGAGTGATAGGGCAAATACATTTTGTAAGGGTTTTCAACACTGAGCACTGAAACAAAAGAGGTTCCTGATAAACCTGTATCTTTTAACTTTATTTTGGGAATTGAAGCCCAAATTATTATATTTATCATGCATAATATCAAGACAAATATTATGTTTTATTGGGTATTATGGAAAATAATAAGCCTGTATTTTTTCTGTCAACATCCAAAATCTTATCTTCCATTTATTACTGAAGTTAGAAGAAAAAAAAAGCAATTTTTAAAATTTTCACTTCTCTAGTAAAAGGTTTTCTGATGGTATGCTCTAAAAGACCTAGGTTGTCTAAACTTAATATTAATTCTACAATACAACACTGATTTTACACAATCATTCATAATCTTTTGTATATTTCCTTATGTGTATGTATGTCAAGAAACATTCAGGCTGTGCTCCTTTGACTGTCAACTGCCCCTGCCACCCCAGGGCATGTTCCCTCTGCCTGGAACTCACTTCCCTTACCTCTTCCTCTATTTGATGTTCTCCTTTAGTCCTCACCTCAAACCTCACTTCTACAGGAGAGCCTTTCTTTTAATCTCCATAACTATGTCAAATTCCTTTATTTAAATTCTCAAAACCGAGAACCTCTCTTCCCTAGCATTTGTATCTGCGATGCTGTTTTGCTAGACTAACTATACGCCCCTAAGGTGAGAGACTCCATGTGCTTTTGTTCACCACTGCATCTCCAGAGGTTAGCAGAATACCTGGATTGTGGCAGAAGCTTATTAAATATATGCTGAATAGAAAAAATGAAGCGCAAGTATTAAAAAAATGGCTATTAATCTGAAAGAGCTCCTGCGTTTCATGGTAATGTTAAAGTTAACCAAGATCAAGAGAAAATTATCTATTTTTTCCTTAAACATGCATATGGGTTTTCTGGATCCAGACTTAAACAATGAGTTCCAAAAAGTGTGTGCGGGATTATAAGGACTGGGACAACTTCTACATGCTACTACATTGCAAAATACAAATAGGCACAAAATGTTTTTAAATTTAAAAATATATATTAAAAATATATGTGCAAAAATATCTGTTCATTCTACTGTAATTGGTCAACTATAAGTGTATCAAACCACCATTTTTTTTGAAACACTTACATTGTAATACTTATTTTTAATCATAGGAAATTTAGAATTCTACATACATAAATTTTCTAGAGAATTGAAAAGTATTCTTTAAATAACTGAACTTTTTTAATTTAAGTATTTTTAGCTATTGAGTAGTAGTTCTGTCAGAAATAACTAATATGTGAATTCTTCTGCCACAATAAATAACTCTAGGAAGTTATTATAATTCTTGTGTACATTATTTATAAAGTTTTGCCTTCCTGTCATCATGACTTGCTGTAGTCAGTGTGCCCTTAATACGTTCTTTTAATTTGATGTGGACTAGGATATCATAACAAAAAGTTCATTGACAGATGCCTAAAATAAGAGCAACAATTTCTAAGGGTCTCTCTAGTTGGAAAAAGCATGAAATATAGTGGCTACAGACATTTGGTGTTCATCAGAACAGAAGCTGAGTTCTAGCTGTTCAGAGACAATTCTCCATGTTTCTCTCACATTTCCACACAACTAGACATTAACAGTCAATTTCTCTAGAACTGCCTTTTCAAGATTTGTATAAACAGATGGCCCTGGAAACATGAAGACAGTGACTTCTGGAGCAAATTTATTTACGCTCCCAGACAGTCCCCATCTCCCAGAGATATTTAAGAGGAATAAAGATTTAAAATACCCACCACCTCTTTCTAGGGTAGAATGGCTACATTCTAGGTTAATGAAGATAATTTCTCTTTCCCTGTAGGTACAGATGGGAAGGTTTGTCAGAAGCTCTCATACAACATCAGAGTCTACAAAAGTTAGGGGTTTTCCACTTAGTTCCACCGCTTACTAGTGTGATGTTAGACAAACTATTTAATCCTCTTTATCTCAAGTGATCTCATTTGTCAAATGCAGGTAAAAGTAATTACCTCAAAAGACTGTTGTGAAAAGTGAGTGCTATATAAAAAGCAGGTAGTTACCATGCCTGAAAAAATATGTTATTGTTGATACTATTATTATTCATTCATTCATTCATTCACTTATTTATTTATTTGTGCTGTTTAAGGAGCTTTTTATACTTGTTTCCAAGTGTCTTTCTGTGTTCCCCACAATGCATACAGCTGAATAAATGAGTGTTACAATTATTTTCCACTTTTTCTTCCTTATACATTAAAGATAGAACATACATTTAAAAAACGTTACTCCTATGTCTTTTTAATTCATTCAAAGAATCTATTATGCAGATTCTAATTCAACTAATATGTGTTAAGTATAAATATATGACACACTATGCTATAATTTTCTTATTTTATAGTATCAATATATACTTGGTGCTCATTCAAAATATCTTAGTAATGCTCCTAATTCAATAAATAACTTTGATGATGTAAAATAACAATGAAAATAAGAATAAAATACACAAAATAATTTGACAATGCATAGTATAAAGCACTAAACTTGACAATGCATATTATAAAGCACTATTGCTTTTTTATAAGTGCACTGCAAATACATTTCAAGTAAAATTTGAAAGGAGACCACATAAATCACTGCCTAAAACAGAGAATATCAACTTTTAAAATAGAGGCAAATGACAGGAAAAAATGAATAACTGGCAAAGCTTTTCAGATATATGCCCCCACAGATATATATTCCCCCTAAACAATTTTGATTTTTATTTTGTAGGTGCCAGGAATCTATGTGTGTATTTTAATATGATCTTTTCTCCCACCTCCCACTGAAAACCACTGACAAAAACGTTAACCTACTTTCTAAAATAACATTGCCTGCTTTAACTCTTTAGGTTATTTTATTAAAATGTAATTGATGATGGCTGGGGTACCAGTCAAAATGGTGGAGTACATAAATGCCATGCTCACCTCCTCCCATGACCACATCAAAATTATAACTAAATTATAGAACAAAAAACCTGGAGGAGAATCTGAAGGCTCTATGAAGAGAAGTGCTATAACTAAGGATATAAAGAAGAAGCCACACCAAAACAGGTAGGAGGAGCAGCGACACAAATGGGCTGGCCCATGCCCACATGGCAGTTGAGAATTGGGAGGAAAATCTCAGCTGCAGGGGTACCCCTGAGGATCAAAGGGTACTAGCCCCACACCGGGCTCTCAGCCTGGAACACCAGTGATGGAAAGAGAAGCTCCCACAATATCTGGCTGTGAAAATCAGTGGGGATTCCATCCATTTGGGTGAGATGGTAGGCAGCTAGAAACCAAGCATCCACTGAACGGTCCCACACACAGACTCACACGAACACAGGTACTCATCCTGGGCTCCAACAGAGGGACAGCAGAACAGCAGGCACCAGAGACATACAGGGAGAAACTGAGTTGTGTGGCTTGAGGTTGAGGGATAGAGGGACAGCCATCATTATTCCTGTATTGAGCCCTCCCTCCACACGGCAAAATCTGAATCTGCATTAACCTGATGAACACAATTCACTCCACCTGGTGACTTTCTGTGACCCTACCTCACCTGACTCACATATTGCCCAAGGTCCTTTCAGCAGCTGAGCCTTACAGCCAGCCAGCAGGCAACTGCAGGCTACAGAGTGCCCTGTGCTTTTGCTAAGCTACTCCAGACCTGATACTAGTGGCAGCAGCCTCAGTTCACAATGTGGCCTCTCCCAACGACTTCAGGTCATGCGGAGGCAGCTACCAACCATGTATCACTTTGTAGCACTTACCAGGTAGTGCTGGGGAAGTCGCAGCAGTTGACCTTGGCCTGCAATACAGCCCCTGCCAAGAGGATGCAGAACCAACACACCTGGTAGTCAGCTTTAGATCACAACAGGGAACCACCTGATTAGCCTCACAAGTGGCAAACAAAAAGGGTGGTCTTAGCAGGCATCAGAGCCAGCTGGAGCAAATACCGCTCTGTGGGGTCAGCCCCCACACAATACCTCATACACTGTGCTCATGGCCAATTCTCACAAGCAGTCAGCCTGAGGGTCAATCCCAACCACGACATGACAGCAGCAATCAAAGCTCAACTACAAGAGGACGGCAAACACAACCCATACAAAGGATACTCCTGGAGTGGTCAGTGGAGGTGACCAGGGAGAATGTGACACTGGGCCCCACAGGGCACCTACTCAATGAGGCCAACCAGCCAAGAGTAGTTAATGTAGCAGATCGATCTAACATATACAAACACAGAGAGGCAGCCAAAATGAGGAAACAAAGAAACCTGTCCCAAATGAAAGAAAAGGAGAAAACTCCAGAGAAAGAACTAAATTAAATGGAGGCAAGCAACCTACAAGATACAGAGTTCAAAACACTGGCTATAGGGACTTTCAAGGAACTTAGTGAGAACTTAAACAAACATATAGCAAGCATTAAAAAGGACATAGAAACTATAAAAAAGAACCAGTCAGAAATAAAAAATACAATAACTGAAATGAAGAATGCACTAGAAGAAATCAACATCACATTAGATGTAGCAGAGGATCAAATTGGTGGTTTGGAAAACATGATAGCAGAAAACACTCCATTGGAACAGCAAAAAGTAATTTTTTTAAATGAGGATAATTTAAAGAACCCCTGGGACAACATCAAGTGAAATAACATTTGTATAATAATGGTAACAGAAAGAGAAAAGAGAAAGCAAGGGGTAGAGAAACTATTTGAAGAAAAAATGACTGAAAACTTCCCTAATCTGTCAAAGGCAATAGACATACAAGTCCAGGAAGAGCAGAGAATCCCAAGCAAGATGAACCCAAAGAGGCCCACACCAAGACGCATTATAATTATAATGGCAAAGGTTAAAGACAAAAGAGAGAACCCTAAAAGCAGCAAGAGAAAAGGAGTTAGTTGCCTATAAGGGAGTTCCCATAAGACTGTAGGCCAATTTCTCAGGAGAAACTTTACAGGCCAGATGGGGTTGGCACAAAATATTCAAAGTGATGAAAAGTCAGAACGTACAACCTAGACTATTCTACCCTGCAAAGCTATCATTTAAAGTTGAAGGACAATCGATAGTTGAGTGGATAAAGAGGAGGTGGTACGTATATACAATGAAATATTGCTCGGCCATGGAAGGATTCTTGCTATCTGCAATGGCATGGATGGACCTGAAGGATATTGTGCTGAATGGAGTATGTTAGGCAGAAGAAAACAGATGCAATGTGATTTCACTTATATGTGGAATCTAAAAAACAAACAAACAAACAAAACAGAAACACACTCATAGATTCAAAGAACATTTTGATGGTTATCAGATAGAAAGGGGGTTGAGGGAGTGGGTTTATGAAGGAATTAAACAGTACAAATTTGTTGTCACTAAATAGTCATGGGGATGTATGGTATAGCCCAAAGAATATAGTCAATAATATTGTAATAACTATGTATGGTGTCAGATGCATACTAGATATATCTGAGTGATAGATGGGAGGGTTTGGGGGAACAAGGTGAAAAAGGTGAAGGGATCAACAGCTACAAATTGGTAGTTATAAAATAGTCATGGGAAAGTAAAGTAAAGCTTAGGAAATATAGTAAAAAATATGGTAATAGCTATGTATAGTGCCAGGTGAGTACTAGACTAGTCTAGGGGATCACTTCTTAAATTATACAAGTGTCTAGCCACTATGCTGTACACTAGAAATTAATACAAAATAATGTTGAATGTTAACTGTGATTGAAAAATTAAAAAGGGGAAGGACAGATAAAGGGGAATAAGAGGTTCAAATTTCCAGGTATAAAACAAATAAATAATTTTTTTATTTAGCATAGGGAATATAGTCAGTAATACTGTGATAGCATGGTATGGTGTCAGATGGTTGCTGGACTTATGATGATCACTTCTTTAGGTACATAAATGTTGAACAACTATAGTGTATACCTGAAACTGATCTAATGTTGTGTGTTAGCTATATATATTTTTTAATTTTTTAAAGTTGAAGGACAGATAAAAAACTTCCCACACAAGAAAAAGCTACAGGAATTCATGACCACCAAATCAGTATTACAAGAAATGTTACAGGGACTTCTTTAAGAAGAAGAAGAAGGGAAAAAAGAACCATAAATATGAATAATGAAATGGCAATAACTATGTACCTATTGATAATAACTTTAAATGTAAATGAATTAAATATGCCAATCAAAAGACATAGCATAGTTGATGGATAAGAAAGTAAGACCCATACATACGCTGCCTATAAGAGACACACTTCAGCTAGTAAGACACACATAGACTGTAAGTAAAGGGATAGAAAGAGATATTTCATGCAAATGAAAATTTTAAAAAAGCTGGGGTAGCAACATGAAAATCTGATGCAAATTCAAGTAAGAATATGCTTCTTAAACATAATTTTGAAATTTTGTAGTGATTTTAGAATTAATGAAACAAATGTTGAGATTGTCCATGAGTGATTTTTTACATTAAAAGCAGTTATGATTATTTCAAAGTTCATGTCTTTGCTTAAGAGTGCCATTTCAAACTAGTCAATCCTCATGTTCACTGCTAAGAATGTAATATTGGAAGACATTTAATATAAGAGTTGCAAATGCCAGCAATATCTCTAAAGGTCACTATAAGTTTAAGAGATATATTTAGAAAATCTATTCTCATTTCCAATTACAATTTCACAGCATGTTTAAGGAAAGGCTACAATCGTACTTTATTAACTAAAAAAATGGGTCTATTAAAAGCTACCTGTACATTAAAACACACAGGTTGATAATATACATGGTAATAGAATTTTTGCTACTAACCATTAGCTAACGTGTTAAATACTCTTTGATCTAGGCATTTAATCAACAAATGATGCTGTTTATAACTGCAAAGACCCTCTAGTCATGAATCTCCAAGTTTGTTCCTATGACCCCTGGAGACTCTCTTTCAGGAATCCTCAAAATCAAAATTATTTTCATAGTAATACTATCTTAGTCTGCTTGAGCTTGTATAACAAATTACCATAAACTAGGTGGCTTAAACAAGAGAAATTTATTTCTCACAGTTCTGGGGGCTGAGAAGTCCAAGATTCAGTGTTGGATGAGGGCCTCCTTCCTGGTTCATTGACAGCAATCTTCTCACTGTATCCACAAGATGGAAGGGGTAAGGAAGCTCCCTGGCTCCCTTTTATAAGGGCACTAGTCTCATTCATAAGGGCTCTACCCTCGTAAGCTCATCACCTCCCAATGCCATCACCTTCAAATGCCATCACATTGGGAATTAGGTTTCAACATTAAGAATTTCAGGGAGACACATTTTCTTACTCTCTAGAAAATACTAAGATTTTCTTTGCCTATTTGACTCTTGCTCTCTCATAAACACTTGTATATTCTTATATTTTAAATATTAGTCAATTTCTAAAATAACAAATGTCAATAGATACAACCCACATAAATAAAAGTTCTGTAGGGTCCTCGATCATTTTAAGAGTATAAAGAGGTCCTGATGTCATAAAGTTTGAGAACCAGTGCCCACAACCTAAATGATACGAGAGAAATGATCAAACAATAAAGTGTTGCTGTATTTACAGAACTATTTTTTAAAACATCACACAAGATAAAATAGTAAAACATTAATTTTATACTATTGTATTGGTAAATCCCAAGTATACCAATAAAAGCTAATATAATAAAAGTTAAATCAAAAGTGCAAAATCCACTAATATTAAATATTCCTACTCTCACAGAATGTTATGGATTGAATTGTGTCCTTACAACATATTTCAATGACAATCACAATGGTAAAGAAAACGCATTGTACGTGTGCCCCACAACATATTCCTAATTCTTTTATCCTCTTTGCTCCCTTGAAAACTTAAAATTTAATACAAGGACAGTTTTCCTGAAATGAAATTAATTTTATCAGATACAGAGCTTTAAAGTCATCTCAAATATAATTCTTTTTATTTTTCCAAAGATTTTTATAGGGGCGTTGGGGGATGGGAACAGCACTGGGGAATTGGGGGAAGGGGAACAGACAAGTTGCTGTCCTTTTGTTCTTCAGTCTAGCTGGAGGATGTTGCTTCACTGGCCCAAGTTGGCACCATCATTGTGCTCTTCCCGGGCGAGGCAGATCAGTCGCTGGCTTCTGGATGGCCGCTGTTGTTCAGCATCTTAGCTGTAGAGGGCAGTGTCACTGGCCCTCATATGTGGGATCTGAACCAGGGCCCTCTGGCATCCCAAGCCAGTTCTTTGAGGGCGCCACTCGACCGGCCCTCAAATATAATTCTTAAAAATCTTTGTCTCTCTTCCCAATTGTAAATCAATTTGATCACTGGGGGCAGAAAAAAAACTCATGAAGAAAGCATATACTTTTTAACAAAAAGTAGGGCACTGTGCTTCTAGTGTACCCTCATTTGACTCCTTAGGCAAAGAATATCTTCTAAGAACATTATAAAGGTTAAGCTAGCTGCCTACTACTGCTACTCCTATCATCATTATCATCATCATCATCATCATCATCATCATCATCATCATCATCTAGAAGCCCTCATAATATAATTCTCTTAGAAACTTATATGAAAGAAACCATATTCATCACTAGTCAGCCAATCAAATTTAAGGAAAAAATTAATTCCTAGAATTGCTAAGTATTCCAGTTCCCCAGGACCTTAGCCTCCAGATTTCTAAATAAACAACACTAAATTTAAAATACTGCTTTACAGCATTATGTGAAGAGTAACAATTTCATAAAATAATTTTCTTGGTTCAGTATCCTATCTATTATATACAGGTAGCACACATTTGTGGTGACACCGAATGTCAACGAACAAAGGCATCTCGGTAGATAAAAAAGAGAAGCAGGGATGCAAAGATAAACGTGCACAGTCGATATCTCACCATCATTTACACCCAGGCTATTACAACAAATATAATTAATCTGCTCTCACAAAAGCGCTCACTGCCATTGAATTAAATAGACACTCTCAAGATACAATATAATTTATTGTGAAAATTGCATATTTTAACTACAAATATGATTTTCCTTTTATTTAAACCAGTTAGATGGATTAAATATATAGATCGCTAATTTTTTTTAATATGTTAAGTTTTGAATTTCATGTCATACGTTATAAGGTATAATCTTATTTGGACTGTATTAGACAAATGAAAGGAAATCTTGAAATACATTGTATTTGTGATATAAAATATCAATAATAACCATATTTATGTTTCTACATGTTTTTAATAGTCTCTCAATATACTCTTAAATTCAAATAATCTGAATGAAAATTTATCACCAATTTATGCTTACTTTACAACTCAATTATATCCTAGCTTTTATAGATGTTCACAATAGTTATATTTTAAATATACCTTTAAATAATTTCCCTCCTTTCCAAAATATTTGTGTATAAACTGTTTACAAATATGAATCTGCATGGGCAGCTTTTTGCTTAAAAATTTCTTAATATATTACCATCACACAAAGTATTTTGCTTACCCCCTAGTAGGTAAATGTGGATATGTGTCCTGTATGGGTTGACTTTGCATGTCCTCCAGGTTGGCCCAGAGGGCAGTGTTGGCAATAATGGCCCATCTGTTCACTACTGGCAACTAGAAAACTTCTAATGAAGACAGATGTGGGTCACTCCGTACAAACAGGCTGCGGGGTGTTAATGAATGCACCTAATGGTCACTACCTGCCACACTTCACTGATTGATGACCTAAATAAAAGGTTTAGTTTGAAGAGCAAAGATGAGTATTTCACATACTTACTAGTTGTACTAGGACATTGCTTTCACTTTCTCTTACAAGTTCACTCTTTACTAGTTGTACTTATCAATTCTGAGAAGATATTACTATTATTTACTAGACTCAGTCTTTTAAAATAACCTTGCTAGCACTATTGAGAAATTAATTCCTCCTAAATTCCTCTACTGACTGACTCACAAGATAATCAACTCCATGTTATGATACAGTGATGCTATAGACATGAAACACTAAAGGTAATATTTTCCTATGTCATAAAACTCTTTAGGTACATCTATATAACTTTATAATAAATATTAATCTTTCTAAAATGATACTTTTAAAAATAGTATTGTAAATGTCTGCTTTGAAATAAAATTATTTCACTGCATATTCCAAAGAGAATGTTCACTTTTGGAGACCAATTTATGAAATATCTATATACCCATAAAATCTATAGAGATGGTCATTTTACTTTCTGAAAGATGCTGTGGGTAAGACTCAAGAATTGTAATTTGTGCAGTTGCTTTTCAGAATAAAATCTGTATTACATTATACCTAAACTCTTAAAAAAAACTAATGCAGCTATTAATTGGTTCTTAGAAAAATTGGTACATACAAAAAGTAAACATATATTGTCAGAATGTGAAAACATACTTTTAAAAAAACATATGCATATGTCCTCTGTGAAAAAATGTCTATTCAGGTCCTCTGCCCAGTTTTTAATTAGAATGTTTGCTTTTTTGTTGTTGAGTTGTATGAGTTCCTTATATATTTTGGATATTAGCCCCATTTAGAGTAGTTGTTTGTGAAAATCTTCTCCCATTCAATTGGTTGCCTCTTTATTTTGTTGATTGTTTCTTTTGCTGTGCAAAAGCTTTTTAGTTTGATATAATCTCATTCATTTATTTTAGCTTTTACTTCCCTTGCCTTTGAAGTCAAATTCATAAAATCCTCTTTGATTCCAAGGTCCATAAGTTTAATACCTATGTTTTCTTCCATGCAGTTTATTGTTTCAGGTCTTATGTTTAGGTCTTAGATCCATTTTGAGTTGATTTTGGTACACGGTGACAGGTGGCAGTTTAATTTCATTCTTTTGCATGCGGCTTTCCAATTCTCCCAGCACCATTTATTGAAGTGGCTGTCTCTTCTCCCTTGTTTTTGACTTCTTTGTAGAAAATTTTCTGTCCATATTTATGTGGGTTTATTTCTGGGTTCTCGATTCTATTCCATTGGTCTGTGTGTCTGTTTTTCTGCCAATACCAAACTGTTTTGATTATTGTTGCTCTGTAGTACAAGCTGAAGTCAGGGAGTGTGATACCTCCAGCATTGTTCTTTTTCTCAGAATGGCTTTGGCTATTTAGGGTCTTTTGTGGTTCCATACAAATCTGATGATTTTTTGCTCTGTCTCTTTAAAAAATGCCATTGGGATTTTGATGGGGATTGCATTAAATCTGTTTATTGCTCTGGGTAATATGGCCATTTTAAGTACGTTGATTCTTCCATTTCTTTGTGTCTTCTTTAATTTCTTTTAATAATGTCATAGGTTTCAGTGTATAGGTCTTTCACATCCTTGGTTAAGTTTATTCCTAGGTATTTTATTCTTTTTGTTGCAATTGCAAAAAAACAATGTTTTTTGTTCTTTTTCTGAAATTTCATTGTTAGTATATAGGAACGCAATGGATTTTTTTTTTAAGATTTTTATTGGGGAATTGGGGGAAGGGGAACAGACAAGTTGCTGTCGTTTTGTTCTTCAGTCTAGTTCTGGAGGACATCGCCCCACCGGCCCAAGTTGGCACCATCATTGCGCTCTTCCTGGGCGAGGCAGATCAGTCACTGGTTTCTGGACAGCCGCTCACTGCAGCTGCTGGCTGCTCACGCTGGCTGCTGGCTACACAGAGTAACCCATGGCAACCCACTGCCACAGGGGCTGCAACCTATGCCGTCGCCGGCGACTCACAGCAGCCCAGCTCCAGGTTGAGAAGTTGCTGTCGTTTTGTTCTTCAGTGTAGTTGTGGAGGACTCTGCTTCACTGGCCCAAGTTGGCACCATCATTGTGCTCTTCCCGGGTGAGGCAGTGTCACTGGCCCTCATATGTGGGATCCAAACCGGGGCTCTCTGGCGTCCCAAGCCAGTTCTTAACCATTGCGCCACTCGGCCAGCCCTGCAATGGATTTTTGTACATTAATTTTGTTTGTACCCTGCAACTTTACTGTATTTGTTTATTATCTCTAATAGTGTGCAGTACTTATAGTGTTTCTGTTTCAAGTTTTAATTTTTCATAACTAGAATATTGAAATGTAATTTATTGTTTATACTTTATTTTATATAGTATATATTATGTTATATATAATTTATTTGTATTTGTTTTGTATATTGACCTTGTGTGTTCTTGCTACACTCACTTATTAGTCCTAATAGCTTTTTTTCTGGGCAATCATACGATTTTATTTCATTAAAGGCAAAAAAGGGAATATGAGAAAATGATTCTATACTTGGGTTTTTCAAGGGTGTTAAAATTACCAAATCAACACAAATTGATCAGTCATAATCAATGGTTATCATAATCTTCATGTTCCTTTTTATAAATATTTTGTTCCAATATAAGACAAAATAATTTGGTGGCAAGGGTGGGCAACAACTTAGATGAACACAGAAAAAAACTTAAAAACTGGAAGAACACATGTATAACACTTTAACTCAGTTAAGTTAAATAAATACATATTAGTAGGGAAGAATCCAAAGGAAAAATTGTACACAAACTGTGAAACTGTGACTTTAAACTTACTATATTTTTAGTATTATAGAAAATAATATTAAATTATTTATTGAGTAGAGTATCATGCTTTCATCACTATAATAAATACTAAGTAAGCATATCTCCTTGCACTGTTTAAATTAATTCCAAGGACAAATTATGAGATTCTCCTCATTTTACAGAAGAGCCTTACAACAGTTAAGTACTTTGCTCAAGGGCCCACAACTAGCAAATGTTACAGCAGAACTCAAATCAAAGGCTGACTTTCATCAAGTCCCTGCTATAGTTTTTCAATGCCTGTGACTTTACCAAAAAAAGGCAGAAAAGGCATTTTTTAAAAAATATACAGAATCAAGAAAGAACTCAGTGTGTGTGTGTGTGTGTGTGTGTGTGTGTGTGTGTGTAGATATAGATATATATAGAATAAGATTTAGCAAATCAAAAAACCTACAAGTCCAAAATAAAAATAATGTATTTCATTTCATTTTTAAAAGAAAATAATTAAATAAAAGTCTAGATCACTATGCAAATTCTCACTACCTATATTAAATAATGATTTGCCAAATATCTTACCCAAAACTCAATACTTAAAGTGAAACTTGCTAAAATAAATCTGCAGATACATGTCAGCAAAAAATGTGCCCTGCACAAATCTGAGCAGAGAATATGGAATGAGCTGCAGTCTTTTCTCAGCTGCCTCTTATGTCCTAATTATTAGTCTTTTTAGCATATTTTTACTTATATGAAATTATGCCTTTCTAATTGAGATCTACTTAAGATTAGTAAATTATATTTAGGTAATCTATTAATTCAGAGAAATGCTAGTTTATAAATTATACTTTTAAAATATAACTTCTAAAATTCTAACAATTTTGATGAATTTATATAGATAAATAAAGAGAACTGACAGCTCTAAACTTAGCTTGCAACTAGAATTTAAATAACATTTTAAAATTCATAGTTCCAGTTATCCATTTAGCAGAATTTTCAAAGAATTAAAATTTCCATTTTAGGTTTACTCAGGAGAACTACAAGGAAACTTTTCATATCTTGACATATAATTTTTAAATATTTGTTTTAATGAGTGTGGGAAATGAATGAATAAAGTTGTATGTCAATAAAGATCCAGAGTATTGGCGCCACCTAGTGAAATTCTACTGTTTTTAACTGATAAACTAATACAGCAACTTCATAAATTGTGCATTACTACATCAAAGAACTTCAATAGAAACAAATGTTAAATGTTTTTGTACATTAAAGGCTTCATTAATGTTAAGGAAAATAATACAAATAATTTTTATTGCAGAAGCAAGACATATTCCTGTGGAAAATATGCAGGTTGAATAAAAGTTAAAATCTGTGTTTTTTAACAGGAGTTCTCAGTAGAGTAGGATGTCATAATATATTTAAAAGATGTATTGAAACAACACTGTATATACAACAGAATTAAATAGATCTCAAGGAATGATAAATTTAAAAACTCATTCATTAAAATATTATATTCATATTGTTATATATTATATTTTGTTATACCATCAGAAAATGCTTAAATCCAAAGACACTAAAGTATTTATTTAACTATTTTATTGCTTTGAAACTTGTTCTTCTAAGGCAATAGGGTAAATGGGAGGAAAGAGAAATCCTAGGAATTCTTTCTCTAAATTCAAATTTTAAAATTAAATTGCTCATTTTTCAGATCTGTAATCAATTCATTAAAAAACATTATTAAGCATCATGTATCTCACTCCACTAACAATAGGCATATGAAAAAACAAGTTGAACGAAAGATTCTTGTCCTCTAATAACAATAGTTTAATTGCGGATATAGATAAGTATAATTTTTTAAAAAGATTTCATATACAAGAAATAAGGTTAATCAAATTAATCATAAGTCCAGACAAAAGCAAATCAAACTTACAGAACTCTTACAAGTCAACAACAAAAAGACAAATAATCCCATTTTAAAATGAGCAAAGGACATTTCTCTAAAGACGATATAAATGTCCAACAAGTGCATTTAAGATACTCAGTATCATTAGTCATTAGGAAACACAAATCAAAACCACAGTGATATACCACTTTACACACACAAAGATGGCTATAATCAAAAGGACAAATAATAGCAAGTGTTGCAAAGATGTACAGAAATTTGAACCTTCAAACTTCGGTGGTCATAATGTAAAATAGCACAGAAGCCTTGTAAAACAATTCCTAAATATGAAGAAAATATCAGTATTTTCACATTATCTGCTTTAATTATAAATGCTCTTTGATACCTCAATATTCTTATTTTATAAAAATTGTTTTCACACAGTTGATTTTTGAAGGGGAACAAGGCAAGCTGCATATAGTTACAATAGATAAGCCCCTGGATAAACATAATATTTTATTTAAAATTTGTATTTAAAAGTACACACACACACACACACACAC
>NW_017731707.1:333017-360862 GCF_001890085.2 Hipposideros armiger
TTGCTTCACTGGCCCAAGTTGGCACCATCATTGCGCTCTTCCCGGGTGAGGCAGATCAGTTGCCGGCTTCTGGACGGCCGCTCACTGTGGCTGCTGGCTGCTCACGCTGGCTGCTGGCTACACACGGTAGCCCATTGCAACCCACTGCCACAGGGAGTGCAGCCTACGCCGTCGCTGGTGACTCATGGCAACCCAGCTCCAGGTTGAACTGTTGTTCAGCATCTTAGCTGTAGAGGGCAGTGTCATTAGCCCTCATATGTGGGATCTGAACCGGGACCCTCTGGCGTCCCAAGCCAGCTCTTAACCAATGCGCCACTTGGCCGGCCCTGACCACCACATTTTAAGAAATATTTAAAACTTTATCTTTACCCGATATATCACATCAACTGTTATAGATTGAATATATGTATCCTCCCAGAATTCATGTTTAAACCTATTCCTCCAATATAATGGTATTTGGAGGTGGGTGCCTTTGGGAGTTGAGTTAACTCAGGAGGGCAGAGTTCCCATAAATGGCATTAGTGCCCCCATTAAAACAAAATAATACAAAACAAAACAAAAAAACCATGAGAGCTTCCTTGTCCCTTCCACCATGTGAAATGTGAAGACACACTAAAAAATAAACATCTGTGAACCAGGAAGTGGGTCTGCAGCAGACACGGAATCTTCTGGTGCCTTGATTTTTGGACTACCCAGACTCCTAAAACTAAAGGCATAAATTTCTCATGATTATAATCCACTCAGTCTATGATATTCTATTATAGCAACCTGAGCAGGCTAATACATCCAGTTATAAAGAAAAAATTACAAAGAATATTAAAAGGCAAAAATCTAGAAGAGACAGAGCAAGCATCAGAATCTGGTACTGCAGGGATGATACAATCATCAGAATGGAAATTTAAAACAAGCATAATTAATATGCTAATGGCGCTAATGAAGAAGACAGAAGGCAAGAACAGATGAACAATGTAAGCAGAGATGGAAATCCTAAGAAAGAAATAAAAAGAAATGTTACAGGTCAAAAACATCATAACAGATATAAAGAATGTCTTTGTAGGTTTATTAGTAGACAGGACATGGCTGAGAAAAGAATCTCTGAGCTTGAGGATATATCTATCAATAAAAACCTCTAAAACTGAAAAACAAAGTAAACAAAAACTGCAGAAAGCAAAACAGAATATCCAAAGACTGTGGGACAACTACAAAAGGTATAACATATGCATAATGGGAATACCAGAAGGAGGAAAAAAGAGAGAAAGAACCAGAAGAAATATTTGAAACAATAATAACTGAGAATTTCACAAAATTAATGTCAGATATCAAACTACAGATCCAGAAAGCTCAGAGAGCACCAATGCCCTGAAATAAAGATAAATACCCCAAAACTTACACCTAGGCATAACATCTTCAAACTATAGAAAATAAAAGATAAGCAAAAAATTCTGAAAGAAGTCAGAGAAAAAAATACACCTTGCCTAAAGGGAAACAACGAATTATATTGGCAAGCAAGAACACATTGGAGGGAAATATTTAAAGTACCAAGAGAAAATAAACAACCTAGAATTCCATAGTCTGTGGAATTATCCTTTAAAGGTTAAAGAGGAATGAAGACTTTCTCAGACAAACAAAAAATGAAGGAATTTGTTGCCAGTAGCCATGCCCTGAAAGAAACGTTAAAAGAAACTCCTTAGTGAGAAGGAAAATAATATACACAGAAATTCAGATCTGCATCGAAGCAGGTATAAGTAGAAGTAAAATAAAAATTCTTATTTTTCTTATTTTTAATTGATCTAACAGGTAACATAATTTGCTCAAAAGAATAATAGCAATAATATATTTGATTATATATGTCTATGTATATATCATATATAGGTTTATGTATGTTTATATATAAATGAAATGAATGACAGCAATGACACAAGTGACAGAAGAAAGGAATTATGATTATTTTGTTATTACAAAGTGCTCACACTCTCTGTGAAGTAGTATAGTATTACTTAAAAGTGGATTGGGGTTAATTGTACATCAATATTAAAAACTCTAGGACAAATTCTTAAAAAATAAAAAAAGAAGCATCAATAGCAATATGCTAAGACAGGAGGAAAAATGGGATTATATAAAATATTGAATTAAAACCACAAAAGGCAGAAAAAGAGTGGACAAAAAAATAGGAAAAAAGAAAAGGGTCATCAAATGGAAAACAGTAAAGAATATGGTAGTTATTATTACAACTATATCAATAATTATTGACTGTCAATGGTCTAAATGCACCAGTTAAAAGACAGGTTGTCGGAGTGGATCAAAAGACAAGATCCACAATACAAGACTATATAGTAGTCTTGTTATCTATAAGAATCCCACTTTAGCTTATGTCGACATTTATTTGCCATAGTGCACCAAGATTCCAAAGAAGCCCACCCAGGACCACCCCGTGGACCCAGACTCGGTGCTAGGTACAAGCAAGGGCACACTGTGCCCCACTGATTCCCCACTTGGCATCACAGTTCCGGTGGTGTCCAGTAAGCTCTTGCTGACTGTTGCTCAGGTATTCTTAGGTGTCTAAGAATCTTGGTGGGGTTTCCTGAGGAAAAACTTCCTCTAGGGCATGAAACAGTCCTATAGGGATACCCACTGCATTTGGCTTGTCCAGAGACATGCATGCAAAAGTTGGTTTTCCCAAAAAAGTTTGTTCAGACTCTACATACCTCAAAGGAAAAGATGAAATCAACATGGGAAATTGTGCCTCTGAAGCTGACAAGTCCTAAAACAGTCAGCCTCCCATTAATACTATGATGGCTAAGATGAGGATGCTTTGATACTTCTAAATTAATCTTTTACATGCACAATTAGAAGAAGCCAGCTATAAATTAGGCAGAATGAATGGAAAACATATTTAATTGTTCTCTATAAGTTTCTAAAAAAGGACTGTAATAAATGGATCAACCTATGATGTCATTTAGGTGTCAACCCAATTCTTTAAGGGATTAAAAATGGCTGTCCTTATTTTAAAAGGGAAAAGGTCATTTGGAACTTGACTTGTCAAAGACAGATATAAACAGTAAAAGGCCTGCAAAACAAAATTTAGATCCAACTGTTCTGTTTGTGTCTGTCTATGTTTGTATATGTACGTTGTAAATGTGAGACAATTTTCTACTCCAGATGGTATTGTTAAAATTAACTTAAAGGCAAGGGCTTGTAAGGATTGGGTGTTCTAAAATTCCCAGGACTATAGAAACTAACTCAAATGTTTTTCAAGTTCACGTGATCTAAGATTAATCTTTAGTAAATAAAAGTGAAAGTTTGTTGATCTAAGTAGAATAGACACGTCTTTTGAGTTACTGATACTAAATACAATATTTATGTTTTCCCTGATTTTACAAAATTAGTCCATGTTAATAATTGACTTCAAATATATATATATATATATTTAGAAGAAAATTACCCTTAAATATGGTAAAATTTAAACTGTACATTAGATCTCACTATAAAAGGACACACCAAGAAGCAATCAAATCTTCAGCTCTTTAGAGTATTCACATTTTCTATCACCCACTCCACCAACACACCAAGACTTGTGCTATAACCATTCATTACCTTTCAGTTTTTCCATGTGTTGCAAATCACAGGTATACAACAGGGTAATACTGAGATAATATTTTGGCATATAATTTGCAATAACTGTCAATGAAAAAAATGCAAAAGGAAAACAAAATTGTAGTGGCATATGCTTAAGGTTACAATTTGATCATTTTATATGCATATTTAGTGAAATAATCACCACAATCAAGCTAATTAATATATCCCTCATCTCAAATGGTTACTATTTTCATTTTCTTTGTGTTGTTGTTGTTGATGATGAAAGTGCCTTCCATACCTACTTTGTTTAGAGTTTTAATCATAAGTGGGTGTTGAACTTTGTCAAATACTTTTTTGCATCTACTGAGATAACCATGTTTTGTTTTTTTTGTTTTTCATTTTGTTAACATGTTGTTTCTTGTTGATTGATTTGTGTATGTTGAACCATCCTTGCATCCTTAGGATAAATCCCACTGGCCACGGTATATGATCCTTTTAATGTATGTTGAATTTGATTTGCTAATATTTTATTAAGGATTTTTGCATTAATTTTCATCAAGTATATTGGCCTGTAGTTTTATTTTCTTGAAGTGTCTTTGCTGGTTATATCAGGGCAATGCTGCTTTCATAAAATGAGTTTGGAAGTGTCCCACTTCTATTTTTATAAGAATTTAAGGAGGACCGCTATTAATTCTTCTCTGAATGTTTGATAGACATTACCCCTAAAGATATTAGGTCCTGAGCTTTCCTTGCTGTCAGATATTTTTATTACTGATTCAATCTCCTCATTATTCATTGGCACAGGCTTTCTATTTCTTCCTGATTCAGTTTTGGTAGGTTGTATGTTTCTAGGAATTTATTCATTTCTGGTAGGCTGTCCAGCTTGTTGGCATATAGTTGTTCATAATAATCCCTTATACTCCTATTTACTTCTGAGGCATCCATTGTAATGTCCACTCTGTCATCTGATTTTATTTGAGTATTCTCTTTTCCTTAGTCTATTAACAATCTGTTTTTCACAACTCTTAGTTTTGTTCATTTTTGTTCTTTTGTTGTTGTTGTTGTTGTTCTCTATTTAATTTATATCTGCTCTAATTATTATTTCTTTCCTTTGGCTAACTTTGGGCTTAATTTGTTCTTTCTTTTCTAGTTCCTTGTGGTATACAGTTAGGTTGCTTGAGATCTTTTTTTCTGTTTCAATGAAGGCATGATTCACTGTAAACTTCCATCTTAGAACTACTTTTGCTGCAGCCCATAAGTTTTGGTATGTTGTGTTTCATTTTTGTTTATTTCATGATACCTTTGAAACTTCCTCTCTACTTCCTCTTTGAACCAGTGGTTTTAAAGAGAGTGTTGTTTAGTTTCCACATACTTGTGAATTCTCCCATTTTGTTGCTGTCATTGATTTCTATTTTCATTCCATTGTGGTCAGAAAAGATGGTTTTGATGTCCTTAAATTTGTTAAGACTTGTTTTGTGACCTAACATGTGATATATCCTGGAGAATGTTCAGTGTGTACTTGAGTAAAATGTATATTCTTCTGCTGTTAGATGGAAATATCTGCACAGGTCAGTTAGATCCATTTGCACTATAATGTTGTTCAAGTTAGCTATTACTATATTGATTTTCTGTCTGGTTGTTCTATCTGTTATTGAAAGTGGGGTATTGTAGTCCCCTACTATTTTGTATTGCTGTCAATTTCTGCCTTGATATCTGTTAATATTTGTTTTATGTATGTAGGTGTTCTGATATTGAGTATATATATATATATAGTTGTTATATCTTTCTATTGAAATGACCCTTTTATCATTATATATTGACCTTCTTTGTCATTAGAGACAGTTTTAAACTTAAATTTTATTTTGTCTGGCATAAGTATAGCCACCCCTGCTTTCTTTTGGTCACTATTACCATGAAATATATTTTCCACTCCTTCATTTTTGCCTAGGTGTATCTTTCATTCTAAAGTGAGTCTCTTATAGATAGCATATTACTGGATTTTTCTTTAATTCATTCAGCCACTCTAGCCCTTTTGATTGGTGAGCTTAATGCATTTACATTTAAGGTAATTAATAATAAATGAAGATCTACTATTGCCATTTTTGAAATTGTTTTCTTTTTGTTTTGTAGGGAAAACCATTGCCCTAAAGGCTGGAGAGGCAGACAAACTAATACAGGGAATCACAGGGTACCAGAGCAGAGACTTACAAGTAGAAACCACTGTGGGGACCAGTGCAAGGCTAGGAAAATTAGAACTGTAATTGAAGAATTGCTGGAGGCTCAGTGCAGACACTGAGGAAGTCTGATTGTTAAACATTCCAAGGGCCTAATCATAGGGGAGGACCCCACAGTTCTGATTTATCTCCAGGAGCTCAAATAGGTTCTCACAGTAAATACTGGGGGGAAATTCCCTCATGCTTCTTGCAGGAATACAGGGAAAGGAACCATTTTTAAATACACTAGAACAATCTCTTTCTCTTAACAAGTTCTGCTCTCAGGAGAATATAACTAACCAGGGCCTAACCTGCTGGAATATTATCAGCCCCTAACAGACCTGAGGAAGGGAAATACCCAACTCCAGTCACCTTTAGCTTTCAATGTAGTATAAAGAAAATACTCAACTCCAGGCTACACCAGCCATCCTGTTTCCCCAATGGGGGGAGAAAAAAACCTGAGAAACACTTGTGAAGTTCACAGCACAGAGGCAAGAGCTCACTAAAAGACTGAAAACTAATCATAGGACTATATAACAGAACACTTCCATTCCTCCACAACTGACCACCACATTTTTTTAAAAAGATTTTTATTGGGGAATTGGGGGATGGGAACAGCGCTGGGGAATTGGGGGAAGGGGAACAGACGAGTTGCTGTTGTTTTGTTCTTCAGTCTAGTTGTGGAGGACGTTGCTTCACTGGCCCAAGTTGGCACCATCATTGCGCTCTTCCCGGGTGAGGCAGATCAGTTGCCGGCTTCTGGACGGCCGCTCACTGTGGCTGCTGGCTGCTCACGCTGGCTGCTGGCTACACACGGTAGCCCATTGCAACCCACTGCCACAGGGAGTGCAGCCTACGCCGTCGCTGGTGACTCATGGCAACCCAGCTCCAGGTTGAACTGTTGTTCAGCATCTTAGCTGTAGAGGGCAGTGTCATTAGCCCTCATATGTGGGATCTGAACCGGGACCCTCTGGCGTCCCAAGCCAGCTCTTAACCAATGCGCCACTTGGCCGGCCCTGACCACCACATTTTAAGAAATATTTAAAACTTTATCTTTACCCGATATATCACATCAACTGTTATAGATTGAATATATGTATCCTCCCAGAATTCATGTTTAAACCTATTCCTCCAATATAATGGTATTTGGAGGTGGGTGCCTTTGGGAGTTGAGTTAACTCAGGAGGGCAGAGTTCCCATAAATGGCATTAGTGCCCCCATTAAAACAAAATAATACAAAACAAAACAAAAAAACCATGAGAGCTTCCTTGTCCCTTCCACCATGTGAAATGTGAAGACACACTAAAAAATAAACATCTGTGAACCAGGAAGTGGGTCTGCAGCAGACACGGAATCTTCTGGTGCCTTGATTTTTGGACTACCCAGACTCCTAAAACTAAAGGCATAAATTTCTCATGATTATAATCCACTCAGTCTATGATATTCTATTATAGCAACCTGAGCAGGCTAATACATCCAGTTATAAAGAAAAAATTACAAAGAATATTAAAAGGCAAAAATCTAGAAGAGACAGAGCAAGCATCAGAATCTGGTACTGCAGGGATGATACAATCATCAGAATGGAAATTTAAAACAAGCATAATTAATATGCTAATGGCGCTAATGAAGAAGACAGAAGGCAAGAACAGATGAACAATGTAAGCAGAGATGGAAATCCTAAGAAAGAAATAAAAAGAAATGTTACAGGTCAAAAACATCATAACAGATATAAAGAATGTCTTTGTAGGTTTATTAGTAGACAGGACATGGCTGAGAAAAGAATCTCTGAGCTTGAGGATATATCTATCAATAAAAACCTCTAAAACTGAAAAACAAAGTAAACAAAAACTGCAGAAAGCAAAACAGAATATCCAAAGACTGTGGGACAACTACAAAAGGTATAACATATGCATAATGGGAATACCAGAAGGAGGAAAAAAGAGAGAAAGAACCAGAAGAAATATTTGAAACAATAATAACTGAGAATTTCACAAAATTAATGTCAGATATCAAACTACAGATCCAGAAAGCTCAGAGAGCACCAATGCCCTGAAATAAAGATAAATACCCCAAAACTTACACCTAGGCATAACATCTTCAAACTATAGAAAATAAAAGATAAGCAAAAAATTCTGAAAGAAGTCAGAGAAAAAAATACACCTTGCCTAAAGGGAAACAACGAATTATATTGGCAAGCAAGAACACATTGGAGGGAAATATTTAAAGTACCAAGAGAAAATAAACAACCTAGAATTCCATAGTCTGTGGAATTATCCTTTAAAGGTTAAAGAGGAATGAAGACTTTCTCAGACAAACAAAAAATGAAGGAATTTGTTGCCAGTAGCCATGCCCTGAAAGAAACGTTAAAAGAAACTCCTTAGTGAGAAGGAAAATAATATACACAGAAATTCAGATCTGCATCGAAGCAGGTATAAGTAGAAGTAAAATAAAAATTCTTATTTTTCTTATTTTTAATTGATCTAACAGGTAACATAATTTGCTCAAAAGAATAATAGCAATAATATATTTGATTATATATGTCTATGTATATATCATATATAGGTTTATGTATGTTTATATATAAATGAAATGAATGACAGCAATGACACAAGTGACAGAAGAAAGGAATTATGATTATTTTGTTATTACAAAGTGCTCACACTCTCTGTGAAGTAGTATAGTATTACTTAAAAGTGGATTGGGGTTAATTGTACATCAATATTAAAAACTCTAGGACAAATTCTTAAAAAATAAAAAAAGAAGCATCAATAGCAATATGCTAAGACAGGAGGAAAAATGGGATTATATAAAATATTGAATTAAAACCACAAAAGGCAGAAAAAGAGTGGACAAAAAAATAGGAAAAAAGAAAAGGGTCATCAAATGGAAAACAGTAAAGAATATGGTAGTTATTATTACAACTATATCAATAATTATTGACTGTCAATGGTCTAAATGCACCAGTTAAAAGACAGGTTGTCGGAGTGGATCAAAAGACAAGATCCACAATACAAGACTATATAGTAGTCTTGTTATCTATAAGAATCCCACTTTAGCTTATGTCGACATTTATTTGCCATAGTGCACCAAGATTCCAAAGAAGCCCACCCAGGACCACCCCGTGGACCCAGACTCGGTGCTAGGTACAAGCAAGGGCACACTGTGCCCCACTGATTCCCCACTTGGCATCACAGTTCCGGTGGTGTCCAGTAAGCTCTTGCTGACTGTTGCTCAGGTATTCTTAGGTGTCTAAGAATCTTGGTGGGGTTTCCTGAGGAAAAACTTCCTCTAGGGCATGAAACAGTCCTATAGGGATACCCACTGCATTTGGCTTGTCCAGAGACATGCATGCAAAAGTTGGTTTTCCCAAAAAAGTTTGTTCAGACTCTACATACCTCAAAGGAAAAGATGAAATCAACATGGGAAATTGTGCCTCTGAAGCTGACAAGTCCTAAAACAGTCAGCCTCCCATTAATACTATGATGGCTAAGATGAGGATGCTTTGATACTTCTAAATTAATCTTTTACATGCACAATTAGAAGAAGCCAGCTATAAATTAGGCAGAATGAATGGAAAACATATTTAATTGTTCTCTATAAGTTTCTAAAAAAGGACTGTAATAAATGGATCAACCTATGATGTCATTTAGGTGTCAACCCAATTCTTTAAGGGATTAAAAATGGCTGTCCTTATTTTAAAAGGGAAAAGGTCATTTGGAACTTGACTTGTCAAAGACAGATATAAACAGTAAAAGGCCTGCAAAACAAAATTTAGATCCAACTGTTCTGTTTGTGTCTGTCTATGTTTGTATATGTACGTTGTAAATGTGAGACAATTTTCTACTCCAGATGGTATTGTTAAAATTAACTTAAAGGCAAGGGCTTGTAAGGATTGGGTGTTCTAAAATTCCCAGGACTATAGAAACTAACTCAAATGTTTTTCAAGTTCACGTGATCTAAGATTAATCTTTAGTAAATAAAAGTGAAAGTTTGTTGATCTAAGTAGAATAGACACGTCTTTTGAGTTACTGATACTAAATACAATATTTATGTTTTCCCTGATTTTACAAAATTAGTCCATGTTAATAATTGACTTCAAATATATATATATATATTCCAGTAAAAGGGGCTATGTTTTTATAGGTTATAAAATGCCTTCATCAGTCTGTCAAGTAAAGAATGTTAATTGCTTACTTCTTAGTTTTCATTAGAAATTGAGGTTTTAAGTGTCAAAACCTCAAAATACGTAAGACTAACTTTGCGGTGTTCCAGAACAACCCCTGGAACACCTCAAAAGATTTGAAATCTCATGGGAAGCATTGTAAAATAAGTGATGAAAATTTTCTAGGGTATATTGCATGGGTAAACAAATAATGGTTGTAAATTAAACAAATAGTCAGGGCCTGGGAAACCCAAGATGGCTGCTTGGTTCTTCCCAGCTCCCTGGCATCATCATAGTGCATTTAAGATGGACTTAGATGAAGAAGCTTATGAGTTGACATTATTGAAAGGAGACATTTTACGCTATGGCCAAGGTTTGATAAAGTCACTTCAAAAAATGCCAAATAGGTTAACCGCTTCCTTTCACAGAAAGCTCCCAGGAAACAAAGACTTTAGAGTTCACTGAGTACCACCCAGAGATTTTGTTTATTGGAAAGGACATCAAATAAAAGACATTCTCCAATCTCATTGGAAGGAAGCTTATTACGCACCTACCTGTGAATGGGCATCTATCCCGTCTACAGACAGCAAAGACTCCTCAAGGATGAGAAACTGTTTACACTAGAGGTAGACAGCTATCCCAAGACATTGACAAGGTCTGTATAACTACAGATTGATATTGAACTCAGAATCCATTTTGTTTGATTATCTTTAACTCTCTGCTAATGATATTAGTCACAATAATAATTATACTTCTTTGAATTTTTCTATATAGTCCAACTGTTTATGATTATTGAACATGTATAAGATAGGTGTTAATACTCTTTTCATGGTTTTTATAAATGTTATACTAGATGCCAAATACAAAAAAAAATGAGATAGATGGCAAAATTCAGATCATGAGAGTTCACAGGATAGAAATGATCCAGAGTGTTGGTTTTTTTGTTTTGTTTTGTTTTGCAATGAAAGCCAAGAGACCTGCTTTTCATTTAACTTGCCTTTCCCTTTTTGGGAAAATTCAGACTCAACTCACATCCCATGGTTTTGCCCCATCCCCAATGGTCAACAAGACGACATATATACTGAGACTACCTAGAAATGAGCCTTCCTAGCACTGTGAGACCACATTATCAGACCAAAAGATTGGTCGTCGGTGCATCCCATGGATTGATTTATGACCAAAAGGGGGAACTGTGGACAAAAATGGGAGTTCTATGGAAAGTAACCTCACAGGGTGATCTGAACATAAATTCCTAACTGGGCAGGTCGTAGTGAGTCACACCCTAGGCATATAACTTTTTTAGTAAAAAGTTTATCTTTGTCTTAAGCAAGCACTATCCACTGTTTTTGTATATCTAGGTTAACACATCTTTGAAATACCTCTTTCAGGCCCCTCCTTCTAATGTGTAAACCACCCTTTCAGACCCTTCCTTCTATAATGTAACCACCCTCAAGAGAGCAAATATTCTTAATTATCCTATAATCCAACCACCACCTTGCTTTCTTCCACCTTCATCCTTACATCCATCTTTAATTTTAAATGCATGAAAGAAACTAAAAAACAGTTATTCTCCAGAGCATTTGATATCTTGCTCTCCAGCATCTGTCATCAGTTGGTGTCAAATAAACTCTTATAAAAATTTTTTTTAAAAAAAGGAATCCCACTTTAAATACAGACACATACAGATAAAAAGTAAATGGATGGAGAAAAGCATACCATACTAACACTAAACAAAAGAAAGCAAGAGTGTTTACACTGATTTCAGACCAGAACAGACACCAAAATGTTACCAGGGATAAGAAAGACATTACAAAATGATAAAGGTGTCAATTCTCCAAGAAGACATAATAATTCTTAACATGTATGTGTGTAACAACAGAGCAGCAAACTATGAGGCAAAGAATAATAGATTACAAGGAAAAATAGATGAATCCACTATCACAGTTGGGGATTTCAACACCTCTTACAAGTGGACCGACCAGCAGACATAAGGACATAGTTAAACTCAGTAATAGCATCAGTCAAGTAAGTATAATTGACATCATTTATAGCATTAAAAGCTATATGAGAATCTAAGTTTTCACCTTAGGAAAATTTAAAAACAGAAGTAAGCAGAACAAAAGAAATAATAAAAATTAGGGCCTAAATCAATAAAATTGAAAATAAGAAATGAACAGAAACAATCAATAAAACCATAAGCTAGTTCTTTGAACAGATTAATAAAATCTATAAACCTCTAGGAAAGCAAACTAAGAAAAAAGATAGAGAACACAAATTACTTCTGTCAGAAATGAAGGAAGGGACATCACTACAGACCTAATAGACCTTAAAGAATAATAAATGAATACTATACTATGAACAACTCTATACCCAGATTTTTGATAATCTATATTAAATGAACAAATTCCTTAAAAGAGTTCAGTGTGCCAAACTCACACAAAAAGAAACAGATGCTCATTTATTCAGTTCTTTAGATTCCACATATAAGTGAGATCATATGGTATCTGTCTTTCCCCGACTGACTCAGAGACATAGAGGAAAAACTTATGATTGCTAGATGGGAGGGGGGTGGGGAAGAGAGAGAAGGGGAAGGGACGAGACAACACAAATTGGTAACTACAATATTGCCACAGGGATATGAAAGATAGTTTGGGGAGTATAATCAATAATGTCAATATTTTTTAGGGGGTCAGATGGACTCATGCCTTGTTAGGGAGACCACTTCATGGACAGTGTAGAGGCCTGACCACTGCACTGTACATCTGAAACTGCCATTGAATAATATTGTATATCAACTAAGATTCGATATATATGTGGTCACGGGATGTGGAACACAGTGTGGGGAGTGGAGTCGATGGAACTGTGATAGATGTGTATGATCGGGGGAGGGGGCGGTTGATTGGGTGAAGAGGGTGGTCACTTTGTGAGGGGTGAAAAGTATAACTATTGCATTGCTTTGTACACCTAAAACTAATTTTAAAAAAACAGATGATCTGAATAGGCCTATATCTATTAAATAAATTGAATCAATAATTAATAATCTTCCCAAACACAAAGTACCAGGCCCAGATGGGTTAACTGGCAAATTCTACCAAATATTTAAGGACTAAATTATATAAATTCTCTAAAATCTTTATCAGAGGGACAGAATAAGGGAATACTTTCTAACTCATTCTATGATGCCAGCATTATCCTAATATCAAAACAAGACAAATACATTACACATAAGGAAAACTACAAACCAGTATCTCTCATGATTCTAAATTTACACTTTTTCATCATGTTTGAGATTTATTTATGTTATTCTATAAAACCAACTGTACTATATTATTCTGTTATTGTGTGTTTTTCTAATATTTCCATAAGCAGTATTTTTCATTGCTGATTAATATTCAGGAGAAGACCAAGGAAATCAAACGCAGAGAAAATTCTTACTGAAATAGATATTGATTTTTCAACCAAAAATCATTTATCCTTACTCTAAATGGGTCCATTTTTAAAATGTTATCCTAGAATCTTCAAGTTTTTAAGTTTAAATGTAATATACTGAAAGGGATTAAAATCCAGGGCTTTATTTGCCTACAAGTTCTAAATAAGTAAACTGAAACATAGCCCCCCAAAAAATTAATGGAATTTTGAGTTTTATATTAATAAATACACACTATCCAGATAAGGAAGATGAAAATCTTACTAGGTACTACACCAAGAATATTATATCTGGTTCTGGTATCCTAAGTTTTTTTAAAAATGAGTGAAATTCTCAAACTGAAGAGAATCCCTAGATCCCTGTTCAATTAAATAATGAAAATAGTCAAAGATATTGTGAACATATTTATCCATACTAGAAAAGATTTACAAGGAGATTGAAAAGAAGTCATAGGAAAACAAAGAATAAGTAGGCAGCAGGCAGGTAAATTTAAGTCGGTTTAAGAAGAAAAGTTGTAAGAAACAGAGTTGCCTACTACTGAAATAAGAAACTGTAGGGTTAGTGAGTTCTTTATTTACAAGAGGTGTTTAAGCAGAGACAGTGATCGCTTGACAGAGATTTTAAGTACAGTTTTTTCCACAATATTCATTGAGTGGCAACTAACTAGCTACCAAGCACAGTAGATCTAAGAGTACTTTAACCTTGTCATAAGATTCAATGATCTTAAAATCCAAAAAGGAAATGAAATAGCTACTTTTCAACTTACCTTTTTTTCCTCCTGTAATATTATTATTTCATAAAATCGTGGCAGATGTGAGTAATAATTTTTCTGTTGATCTTTCTTGATGTTAATATTTTCATAATGTGGTATCTTTTTCCTTTAGAAAATTTAAAATGGAATTGAGTTCTCAATTTCAAATGCATAAATGTTTAAATAAGCCAACAAAATATTTTTACACCAATGTTTTATGCTTAAAAAGTATGCAATAAAAACAATATTTGGATGTGTTAGGCCAATATATCCTAAATTTTGTAAAAAGTATTCATTTATCTTAGTTAGTTCCATGTTTTCCAATTTAGAGCATTATAATGAACATATTCTAATAACACCTCCACAAAGAAAATAGAAGATTTATGCCATGAGTTTAAATAAAAAGCTACCAAAAGTTCCCTGTGTATTCTATTTATGATAAAAAGTTTTTAAAATTTCAAATCCTTTATTATTTCAATTATTACTAAAATAATAGGGAAAATAGCTCTATGCTATTAATATCATAACATAATCAGGAAAAGAGCATAAAGAAAGATCTTTGAAAATGAAGGGGAAGCTTCATTGAAACTCATACAACCTCAAGAAAGAATAAGAAACTAAATAAACAGTAATTAAGAGCCCAAGCTTTGCAGTCAGACAGCCTGATGTGAATCCTAGCATTGCTACCTACTAGCAGTGTAACCTTACACAAATCACAGAACTTCTCTAAGCATCAGATTAGATTCCTCACCTGATTGGAAACAGTAATAAAGAATTCTCAAGGTTGTAATGATTAAAGCAGATAAGTGTTTAGTGCCATACAAGGCTCACAATAAGTTCACAATAACTGCTAGCTATTATTATTATTATAAGACATATTTAAGTAGGCTATACTGACTATACTACTTTCTTCTATTTCTTAAAGAGAATATTTTTCAAATCTCACATTAAACATTTCCAGTGAACTATCCTGAACATAAGCAGATTAAAAGGCAGATAATAGAAAAACATAAAGACAAATGCTGCAGTTGCATAATTGTAATTATTTTCTTTGACATTGTTATAATTTAAATATTCATTTAATATCTTACTTCACTGTTAAATGCTAACTTCACTGATTTTTTTCACACAAAATTCAACAAATAAACTTGTTTTCAAAACCTCAAATAGCTGTATGGATAACAAATTGATAGTTGGGATATCGCAAGGGTCACATATCATTTAGGTCCGTCTTTCCCAGAAACCTATAAGCTCATCTTTCCATTTACAATAGGGAAGTATCTCCACTTTATACTGTATCAAATCTCACAGAACAATTCTGACTTCACCCAATAAAACATAAGTCAAAAAGAAAAGAAAAGGGGTAGAAAGTGTCAGCTGCCAGAAGGAATCAAGACAACTCCGAGTAAAAGAGAAATTATGGAAATGGTAGTAAGTGAAGTAGTCTGGAATACAATTAATATGGATACATTCCTAGAAGCAAAAATAAAAATACAAATAAATGAAGAAAAAAAAAACAGGGGAAATGACAAAGATCAAAGAGAAAATAATACTAATACATAGCAGAAAAATGGGAATGGGACAGGGTTGAAGAAGTAAAAGTGCTGTTAGGAAAAAAGAAATACCATGTAAAACCAGAGGAACATGATTAGATAGAGTCCTGGTTATACCTGAGGTACTTAGTAAGAAGTATACTAGGGCCGGCCGAGTGGCGCGATGGTTAAGAACTCGCTTGGGATGCCAGAGGGCCCCGGTTCGGATCCCACATATGAGGGCCAGTGACACTGCCCTCCACAGCTAAGATGCTGAACAACAGCTCAACCTGGAGCTGGGCTGCCATGAGTCGCCGGCGACGGCGTAGGCTGCACTCCCTGTGGCAGTGGGTTGCCATGGGCTACCGTATGTGGCCAGCAGCCGCAGTGAGCGGCCAGCAGCCGCAGTGAGCGGCCGTCCAGAAGCCGGCGACTGATCTGCCTCGCCAGAGAAGAGCGCAATGATGGTGCCAACTTGGCCCAGTGAAGCAACAACCTCCACAACTAGATTGAAGAACAAAGGACAGCAACTTCTCTGTTCCCCTTTCCCCAATTCCCCAGCACTGTTCCCATCCCCCCAATTCCCCAATAAAAATCTTTAAAAAAAAAACAAAAAAAAAGAAGTATACTAGAATGGATGGAAAGCAATCATCATAGAACAACATACATTAAAAAAGGTTATTTTTGCTTTATGTCAATTAAACCTCAATAAAACTGGCAAGCAAACAGACAGACAAATAGATAAGCAAGCGAGCCCAACTGGAAGACAAAGAGGAGAAGATTAGCATCCTGGATAACAAAAGCATATGTCAAGGGGATGAGTAGCGTTGGTGCATTTATCAGACTTTGTTTTGTTTGGAAGAATGACAAAGATATTAAGTTTAGACCCCATTGAGCTAAATATACGTTTCAAGTTCCAGTACCACTACTAAAAGAATAAAAATACAAGATGTCTATCCCATATTAGGAGAATAAAACATGAAATGGACAATAGAATAGTGTATAAACTCCCCAAAACAAAGACCACGTTTTATTATTTTTATTCTACACTTTTTTTTTTTTTCCTGCCACCATTTGGCAGCTGAGCAGAAGCTCAGCTCGGGCCGGGCATTGAACTGCTGTTGCTCAAAGCTCGCACTCCTGAGCACACTCTTAACCAACTTAGCCACTCGGCAGGCCCTATTATTTTTATTCTAAGTTACTAAGTTTAGCACTAGCACATAGCAAGAATTCAAACAATGTTTGTTCAATGAATGAACAGTAGCAGGGGAGTCCAACAAGAGTCTACTCGTAAGTTATATCTACCACTGGTATGTAGATGTATCTGAATCTGTCGAGCAAACTACTTGGATAGGTAATCACTGTGGGACTTCTTGTGAGAAAACGCATTCTATGAGAGAGAAAGAATCAGGCAGAAAACCTGGACCCTGTTAAAAAAAAAAATTAAAGAAATGAATCAGTAGAGTCTGAGGACAACATGGTATTTGTTACTCAATTTTGTCTTCAATTGGCCCATGTCTAAAGCCTTACTGTGTGAGTCAGAGAAAATAAAGACAGAGTTATTTTAGCAGAAATGTATTTCCTAGTTAAATTTCATTAACATTACCTCCAACCTAACGTTATGGCTCTAATGCACACTAAGAATGCCTTCTAAATCTGTCATGTAGTCAGAAGAATGGATACCAGAGCCAGGGACAAGATGAATCCTGGGTCACTTCTTTAATATTTTCTCTGATATTTTGTCTGTTTCATAATGAAAGACAGTATATTTTAGTACTTAGATACAAGAGCTATGTAATTGAACAGGCCTCAGTTAAAGTCCAGCCCTGACACTTAATAGCCACATGATCTTGAATATGTTATTTATTCTCTTTGATCCTTGCATTTTTCACTAATAAAATAGGTAACTACACAATAACAATAGTAATTACACAGAAACTTGTGGCAATTAAATGAGGTAATGCATGTAAGGCCGGGTGGCACAGGATGTAGCTCACAAAAAAGCAATAGTTTTCATATAGGTTACTCCAAATTATACTACTTCTTGGAGACTTAATACTGATTTTTCCTTTCATAGTAGCATAAATTAGTCTAAATTATTAGAATACTTTATAGTCAAGAACTATATTAAAGGTATCCTTTTTTTTTTTTTTACTTACTGGACTATATCATATTGTCCAGGACCAGGCCCTGACTTTACAGGTAACACGAGTCTTCCCAAAGAGTTGCCAAAATGTATTCCCTTATATTTCAAAGTTGCATTGGAAATATCCTATTAAAAAAAAAAAAGTAAAGATGAGAAATAGCTTAATTAAGCCATGAAACAATATTTAACTATACTTAAGTCTAAATCTAAAGCAAGGATAACCTTTGTTAAGGGGTTCCACTGGTAAATGCTAGCATTCCTTGATCTCAAGGTAAGTTACGAATGCTATACCCCATTCCACTCCTGCGTCTGCCAGAATTTCTAGAGAAGTACTTCTAGTTTCAGCATATCCTCAACCAATATGAACAGCTTTGCTCCTGGCAGTACACTCAGCAATCTAAAACCTTAAGAGCAAAGAAAATGAGCTCCTCGACATTTGAAAAAAAGAGGAGGACAAATTTTATGATTTAGAGAATGAGAAAACCTACTAAAAATGACCTTAATTAAACAGAAGTTAATATTAATTTCAAGAAGTTAAATTAAAATTCAAATGGCATCAACAGATACTGGATAACTTCTAATTACCTGGTATTTAAAACTATAACATATTCATGTAAAGTTTTCAAAGAGTAACAAATATATGACAATAAATTACTAAGTACTACCATTTCATTTTATTATTAATGCTGAAGTCAAGATCAGTCCTTTAATGTCAAAGAAATTATTTGTGACATGAAAAATCAATCATCTTTCCTTTACATCCACTATATAGATATCAAAATTAATTTTGGCCCATTAAAAAGTTCACTTTAGAGAAGTTAAAGCACCTGGTTTTGTTAAAAACCAATAAATAAATTTGTATAATTTTGTAAAATAAATTAGTATAAGAACAGTAGCTTCTCTTACAAGAATTCTCTTCTCTTGACCTAATACGTTCTAAATTGAGCAATCACTTCAGAATATTTTAAAATAAATTCATCTTTTAACTGATGGTAAAAGGTAAACTCTAGTCTATTTAATTTATTTTTAATTCATATTTGGAAAATTACAGTTTTAAAATAAGTCTGAATTATTAAAACAATTAATATATGATACTGAATAAAATCCCCATAACATAAACTTATAGTTTAACTGCATAAGTGTGACAGTCATTCTAGGTAATCATTATTATTCGAGAATAGCAGAACCAACCTCTATTACTATTATAAACCATAATAATAAAACAAATAGCAATATTTGTCATAAAAAGCATAATTCCAGTTTTAAATGGTTAATTAAACCCATATCTGCCCCACTCCCACCAAAATTTAAAAAGTATACAAAATAGACACAAATAATCAGTGCTAGAAGCTAAGAGAAAGTGTCATTCACTTTCCAAAACTCTGAGGAATTTCTGAAAAACAGAGCACAGCAGAAACTATTGTAGAACCAGAAAAAGACCTCACTGCATGAAAAAGAACCTCAGCTGAATCCTATTAATGTCCCCAAGAGGACAAAAACGGGAAATTGGATGGACTTTTGGGTAGTGAGTAGGGAGCCAAAGTCTCAAAACAAATGCCTTTAGATATTTGCACCAGTGCCATTACGTGAAGCAATGAAAGAGAATGCCAACTCTCTTAGCTTGGATGACTGGAAATGAAGCTCGTATTAGCTCCTAATGAGGACAGACTTTCTAGTTAGGCACCACTCCAGAAAGTGTTGGGATGCCACAACAAAATGCAAAAAGAAGCTATCACAGCACTAAAAATACCTACTATGTGAAAACGCATGTTACTTCCTAGAACTTACCACTAACAACTAGCCCTCCAATGTTATCAAATGCAAACACTATGAAACTAAACTTTCCCTTCTACACCACCTTCTCTTAAAGAATTAAACAGAGGCCAACAAATCTGACAGAACTTAGATGTTTGCATGAAAGGAAATGAGACCTTTGTGGATTCTTTTTTTCATAGATGCAATCTCATAGAGAAATGGGATTATAATTTTTCTGAAGTTTCTTCTGTTTTGATTTTAGTAAATCTCCTTGCTTGCTCCTTGCTTAGGATGGTGGAGGATGTTAGAGCTGAAAGAAACAGGGAGTTACAAGCTATGTTCAAGTAAGATTCAGACAATTTTAGAATGCCTGGTGAATTAACAGAGCAAACCAGCCAGAAGGTGAATGTGAAAACTAATCCTGTGGGAAACAATGAATCACGACCCTCGCCCAGTAAGAAAATCTTAGTGTCAATGCTAAATACGATTTTTTGTTGACTGAATTTGTCTCCTAACAGATAGTCCCCATTGGATTTATGCCTGGTTCCTGCAGAGTGCAAAGGGGCTATGATAAAAATCTAAAAGACCTGTTTCGTTAAAACACTGGTAAAATCAACACTACTTTTAGGAACCTCTAAAGGAATACAACACAAAGAAGGAAGAGTATTTTCTTCCTGACTTCACTCCACTCAGCATGCAGCTTTAGCTGTGATGAGTACACTGGTGGAAATGCCCAGCAGAGAGCACCATCTGGCAAGAGACTGAGATGTCTGGTGGAGCAGCAGCTGCCTCAGTGGAAACAAATTTGTTCAGGAGCCTGGTAGTGACAGCCCTTGAGGACTTCTAGAAGCACTTGGAAAGGGGAAGTTTGCAGAAGGCTGGTATTCCTTTACAACAGTAAGAGGAGACAACGTACATTTGAGTTATGAACATAATTGTGACTCTCCTTATACCCACAATTTAATGAAACCTGTGAAAACTTGTTAACATAAATAAAAAGTATTAATTCTTATTCCCACTAGAAATATTTCCAGCACTGTAAGTGTTCTCAATGTGCTTAGATTATTGATATGCAGATCCTTTCTAATGAATGGTAACGCAAAGAGCAGAGAAGTATTTTCCTCTCTTCACTATGGACGTTTAGGTTTAACACACTATGAAACTACAACACTATAAAACACTATATCAAAGTAAGATAGTAGTAGTAGTATTACTATTATAATATAAGGAGGCTGTCTAGATAATAAACATGATTTCCAAACACAGACCTTTGTCAGTCCTAGAACAGAGCTATGAATAAAAATTAAAAGAGCTTTCCTACCAGTCTCTATAACACACAGAGTATGTATTGCTTTGGCACTCCTGAGTGTAACACAGAAGGGCCTAAGGCAGCAGGATCATCCAAAGGCTTTGGGTCTGGAGTGCAGAGAGAAATGCTATAACCTAGCAGAGGAGCACAGAAAAATGGCACAGCCTGACATGTCCAGCAGAGCAGCAGATGGTAGTAGAGGAATACTGGAAAAAACCATGGCACCCACTAGAGTAGCTGAAAAGCAGCCTGTTTCTTTGGGTCAGTGGCAACTCCAAAGATGGCTGCACCCTGTAGAGCCTCAGGAAAAGAAAGAATGCCAAGCCACACAACTCCTTCTTTTACTAAAGTAAGTGTTCTAGACCACCTTTCAAATGGAATTACCTAATATAGCCATGGATTTTAAAGGACATATATAGTTTTGATGGCAGAAAGAACAAAATTTCTCATTTGTGTTGTACTTTACTTTTACTTAGAAATGAAGCAGAATTTCATAATTGTGCAGATTTTAGGTACAATCACTAGTGAAATACACAGATGTGGAATTCTGCTCTAATATAATATAGCCATTTTATATATTTCATGTAGAAGCATATCTAATATATTGACTTATATATAGCTTATAGGTTTATTTAAAAAATCAGTATTTTATAACAGAGCATTTGATAAATCATCTTTTACATCATGCTTTTATAGCCTAAAACATATATGTTAAGGTTTTATATTAATTATTTTTGCATAGCATTTCAGGACCATGAGAAGAATTATATCCAGGAAGCTTTCTTTGGTTTAATTAACATTATTGAGATTTTGTGGTTCAACTGTTTAACAATTCTTAAGGTAACCCAGTAGAAGGAAAGATCATGTATATACATACAAACCATTCAAAACATTCAAGATATTAGCAAAATCCTTTTCCTGTATATACACTAAAATTCATTTTATTTAAATCATGAGAATTGAAAAGCACTTAACTCGCTAACCTCTGCAGTACTCAGGTAAATGTTCAATCTGAATTTTAAAAGCCTTTTAAAAATACAGACAGAAAATGAAGAATAAATTGATGCACTCTTAACTCTATATCATATCCTCTTTATGTCAAGAAGTGTTGACAATATCAACTTCAAGGTCATTGTCAACTTGGAAAATCATTAGCAAATAAAATATGACTTAATTGAAGCGAACTCAGCATGGAGCTGCGTTATTTTAAGTGAATGTTGTAATATAACTTGAAGAAGAATTACTAACTGTCACTCCCAATGACAATAAAATGAATGAATAAGTGACTATGCAACTTTTCCCGAGTGTTTTCCATAATTAAGTATGGAAGTAGAATTTATGAAGAATTAAAAGTCCCAAAGTGCATCAATTTAAACACTAATGGACTGCTTTCCAGTGTGGCAGCACACAGATAATTCTCAGCATGTTATCATTAGCAAATATGTCAGTGTCATAATTCCAACTGCAAACTTTGCTTATGAAATCCACCTCTGAAAAGTAAATGTATAATGATATTTCTAAAGCATTAGGGCTCTTCTAAAAAGAGAGAGAGAAGTAAATTTTATAAATCAAAATATTATACAAAATAACTTATAAATATAATTTCTCTTTACAGATTAAATATAGCTAAAATTTATCATTTGTTGGCTACAGTCACATACAGCTTTTAATTTCAGAGTTGCTTCTATATTTAAGCTATATAAGATATCTTCAGCAGATGCTATTCACCAGTTCAGGGAAGGACCACTATAATTACCCATTTATTAGATTATTTTCTTAATTTTCTATTAATATTCACATCTGGAATCTGAGCACACATATAGTATATTCTCAAAAAGCATCTAAAGAAAACAGAATTACCAGAAGTTTGCATAAGGTATGAATTAACATTACTACAGCATCAACTTCATAGTAGTCAGCGAGGAAACTATTTTTTGTTGCAGGAAAAACAAGAAAACAAAGCCTTCAGCTAATGAGCTTTGCCACCCTTTATCTAGTTCTCTCAAATTCAAGAAGGAGATTTCAGAAAATATCACAGTCCAATTCAAATTGAATTTTGTTGGATCTTCTTGAATATTAACAACTATGTTTTTAATTTATATATAAATCTATGTTTTTACATGTTTTCTTAAATTAGATGTAGACTTTTATTCCAATAAATACAATTTGGATTGACTCAATAATTACTAAAATAAGTCATCAAATAAATTAAACCTAGTAAAATTATGGAATAAATTTCCTTCTTATTTGTGTTATATGTAATGGAGGGTACATGGGTATCTGTTATTATGTTTGTACTATTAAATGTGTAGCTGTGAGTACATAAATTGAAGTAAAAATATTTTAAGAAAACACTTTTGACAATTCAAAAGATCTAAGACCCAAAATTGCCTCGATACACCTATTGCCACAAACCAAATGTTTTCTGAACGTGCTTAAGCCAAAGCCCAAAGATGGAGACACATACAAACAAAAAAACTGTAGAGTATTGGGAGTGAAGGTCAAGGCAAATCCTGAGAGTACCTATTCCTATGCTTTGCCCAAGGTGTCTCGTCAGCCTCTCCTTAAATCTATTTTTCATTTTTGCCATTTTCCTCACTAGGATTATTTCTTCTAGATCCAATAAAAGCATAAAAACCAACAAGTTCAAAGCACTGTGTGTTTCGGTCTTGTAATTAAGAAAAACCAGACATACTATCTATCCGTATTTATTGTCTGTATTCATGGATAACTCATACATTTCAACTAGCTGAATAGAATCTTGGTTCAACTCTAGCCACGTTTAAAATTTAAAGCCTGGATGAGATGAATCTGATATATTATATTTGATATTTTAATCAGAGAGAAGCTCCTTATCTTTTTTATAATCATTTATGAAATAAATAATATACTATCAGATTCAAATTCTTTTATAAATAAATATAAATTGTTTTCTAAATAAATAAATAAATAAAATGTTCTCTTTCACGTTCCAACTCAGGAAAAGAATATCTATGTATTGCATATGATTATACAGTATAGCAGAGACTTCTAGTAAGTTAAACCTGTTTCCTCTTCTTCCTAGAGTTAGACTATATTTCCCAGCCTCCTTGGCACTTAAGTGTATCCATGTGACAGAGCATTAACTCCCAGGTCTGGCCTACAAAAATCTCCCACTAACAGTCCTCCATCCCCTTTCCCCTCCTGCCAGCTGGAAGTAGATGACAGCAAAGTCCTGTGGGATGACAGTAGCACAAACAGAGTGAGCCTGAATCTCTACATGGAGAAAAAGTCTCTTAAGTAATGGCCATATGAATGAGGAAAAACTAATTTCTGTTGCATTAATCCACTAACATTTGAGGGTTTATTTGTTACTACAGTTAGCGTTACATTAACTAAACATGAATAATCATAAACAAGCTTCTAATTGCCAATATAAAATGCAATCTACTTACAAATTGAGGTTTATAGTATGCTGGACCGAGTGTGCTGTCACTATCAGGTGGAAAACGTTTTATAATACTGTCATCCTCATTAATATGATAACCATACGACCGTCCACAAGAAGGAATTGAAGGAACATCAACACTTCTGGCAGCTGAAGGTGCCCTTGAAATTTTCTGTACAAAAACACATTATTTACTCAAAGGCAAGAGAAGAAGAAATAAAGAACCAAATATTAAAATTTACTAAGGTGCCTTGTAAGCGCAGTAGGTAGCGCCTCAGTCTCATAAAATTTACTAAAAAGCAACTCTTAAATATTGACTTAATGAGTTTCATAATTTAAGTCAAAATGTTCTATAAAAGTAAGTTAAGGGAGTGAATTCAAGTCTCACCTCATCGTATAAACCAAGATAATATACACCAGTACTATTATAGCTACCGTATCAAGCCAGGAATCTCTCTCACTTGGCTCAGCTATTTATATTGCTTTAGTAAAACAAATATAACTGATTATGAAAACAGGCATTCATTCCTAGAGTCACATTAAATATCAACAGTCCGAACTAGTTACTTGTGAGATGCCATCACAGTATCTGCCAGGCAAAAGCAAACTTCATATTTCCTGTAACATTTCCGGGTTTCATTCCTTCCCAGCTCCTGACCTAGTTCCGTATTACTGGTGCCCTTTATAAATATCCTAGTTACGCAGACTATGTGGCAAGGAAAATGTCTATGATATAATGCTGAATGGAAATAAAAAATATAAAATATAAAATTGAATTTATGACTATAGCTACGTAAGTTATGTGAATTTATATATGTGTATAAAGTCATATATATATATATATGATTGAATAATGAAAGAAGCTATGCCATAATTAATACAATGTCAGTGTTAGAATCAGGTATTTAGGGAAAGTTTTTCAAAATTTCCTTTAATGAAAAATATTTTATAATTTAAATAAAAACAGGAAGGAGTACCATATATAAGAAATAATAGAATAAAATATATCAAATAATATACAGACAAATAAATTAGTTATTTGGAAAAGTCTTTATTAAGACTATATTGATCCTCTATAGTTTCTAAATAAATAAATANTCAGTTTTTTGCAAATAAAGACAGGTCCTTCTATGAACAAGGAATTATGAAGCTCACTGAAAGGTGGCAAAAGGTTATCAAACAAAACGGGCAATATATCATTGATTGATCTTTGTTTTTTATATAAATAAATGAACTTTGAAAAATAGACAAAATATGTCATAACTTTTCTGACAACCCACTAGAAGAGAATAGGACCAGAAAATATAAGTGAAATTTATACTGACCCTTTGCAGCAGGAATCATCCTAGGAAATAGGAGATGAAAGAACAAGCTCTGACTTAATAAGCTAATTATATATCTATCAAAGGATCAAAAGCCTTCACATTGTAAACTTAATTCTTTTGTTTCTTTTATTTTCTTAATTCCTTTATGATCTTTTCTACTAAGCAAACTTCCATTTGAAAAAAGTTAATATGTTTCAGATATGCTAAAAGAAACAAAGGAAACGTGAATTTGCCCATAACTGGGCAAGAGCTGAAAAGGCAAAATGTATACCCCAATCCCACTGCTGACTTTAGAATGGTGGTGACAGCCATAATCAAAGTGAAATAACCATAAGAAGTACAGAGAAATAGAGAAGACTAAATTGGGGCACACAGTTTCAACTCCGAAATGTTCTGCTTTATAAAGTTTCAGCTATTTTGTATTTTACAGTGGAGGCAGGCCCTTGCAACTACAACCCACATTTAGGTTTCTCGGACTTTCATTTGAAGTCTCTAAATAATATTTACTAAGTTTTTGCTGATAGAAAGCAATATTTCAATCTATGCTTCCAAAGAGTAAAATAAATAAATAAATACATACATACATACATACATACATACATACATATATACATAAATGCTCTAGTTGAGTGCACAGATGCCCAATATACTATTATGCTATTAACATACTATCATTGGCTGAAAATGTATCTATCATTAGAGACAATTATTAAGTACTTTCCCTGATACTTAATGAGACTGATTACCAAATAAAAACAGGAAATTACCAAATAAAAACAGGAAAGTATCAAATGGTTTCCCCTCCATTCACTACTTTAAAAAATTATTTGCATGATGTCAAGACTTTCCTCTCTGGCTTCTATTTCTACTACTCTCCCTAGATCCTGTAACTCCAAGTATTCCAAAGAACTTTGTTCTTCTCTGAACATACCACACCATTAAATACCATAACATCTTTATTCTTGCGGTTTCTCTGCCAGAGTGTTTTTGTCTTCCCATTTTTTTTTTAACTACTTAGTGAATCCTTCTTCACGAGTCAGCTCAACTGCGCTATCCCTACACCCTCTAAAAACTCTCTTCTTTGGGCTACTGGGGAACACTTTATTATGATGTATGTTTATTAAGATATCATTTCATCAACTTTTTGGTATTGAATTTCATTCATTACTTTCCCGTTAAAATTATAGATCTCAGGGAGCAGTGATTGTCTTCTATATATTATCAGTGCCTAGCATTGTCTGGTACACATTGTCACTCAAAAAATGTCCGATAAACCCTTGCATGAATAAACAAACATTTACTCTGCCCCCACACATGAAATAGCTGATATTTAAATACACTTATAAAACTTAACTTCATTATCATTGTGCTGATATTATTCAACTGAGTACTGAACCCTAAAATATATCCTCCTCAACAAAAATCTAATCCAAACTTAAATAATATGAGCTATGTGAAGGAATTATGACAAGAGAAGAAGGAACCACTTAAAATAAACCATGACCAAAATCTGCTACATTATATTATTTATTTCAAAAGAGTAGGCCTTTGGTGTAAAAATTATTCATTTATATAACACCAACATAACTTTCCAAAAACATTACCTGCTAGTTCCCAATATAAATTCTGATTTCCAGTGAAAATAATCTCATTGTCCTCTGCAAAATCCCACTTCTCTATCTTCACTCACATAGCTCTCCAAGCCTAAAATGCATGTTCTTCAAAGCCAACTTCCTTTATAAATTCTCTACAAATTATACTTCCTTATAATACAGTAGTTCGTCTTTAAATTCCTATGGCATTCTTTTGTTTGTTTGTTTGTTTTTTGTTGGGTTTTTGTTTTTGTTTTTGTTTTTTTTTAGCTGAGCCATCCTGCCACTTGTTGGCAGCTCAGCAGCAGCTCAGCTCAGGCCATGAATTGAACCAGCAACCATGGTGCTCAGAGCTCACACTCTTGAGAGACCTCTTAACCCTATGGCATTTAATTACATGGTCATTCATTTAGCACCTGTCACATTTCCTCTTGCAACTGTCACGTTTCATCTTGGTACCTATTTATGTATCTTTCCCATCTAAAATTTAAGCTTTTTTTATTTCAGGAAATATGTTTTAAATTTCACTTATTATTAATAGTGCATAAACAGTGTTTCCTATCTGTCATATATATATATACACATATATATATATATATATATATATATATATATATATATATATATATA
>NW_017731707.1:363147-364307 GCF_001890085.2 Hipposideros armiger
AATCTCCCTTACTTTCTGTTCACCGTGGACATTGGAAGTGACTCTAAATTTATCAAAAGCAAACAAGACAGATGTTAATACACTTAAAAACTAAAGTTTATAAAATTAAGTATCCACTTTATTATAAAATAACTACAATACAGATACTAACAAACCTACTAATTTTTATACTAAGGCATTTTAAATATACTTAACATCACACAAAACATTGAACCTTTTCTATTATTTTATTTTAACTAAAAGAAATGTCATTAGAAGCATAGTTTAAAATTGTACGTACTGATTGAAGATGCTCTTTAGCCTTTAGTACTTTTCTCTTCATGATGCCCAATGTTCCAAGACAAGACTGATCATAGCTTGCTGGTCCTGGAATATCAGATATAAACTTTTTAAAACGTTTCTCCCGGTTTTGTAGACTATGGCCTCCTTTTATAGTATACTAAATTGAAGAGAAAAAAAAACACCAAAATAATTAAAAGTACTTAATAATTAATACTTATTTAATAAATATTATATATTAACATGAACAAATAGTTTTAAAACCCAGCCTGAGAAAGTTAAGACTCTTGATTGAAGACACAGTTCTAGTAAAACAGGATAAGAAAAAAAGATGAAAGCTGTCAATTTTAACTCCAAACTCAAACTAAAAAATCCTGTACTTAGAACACTCTAAGGGAATGCAAAACTCAGTTGTAAAACAGCAATCAATGACATAGGAATCGTCAAAGCTGTGGAACAAGAATAAAGAGTGCATGTTTACAGGCCCCCAGAGAATTTGTACCTCTAAGATGAGCTAAAAATGCTGATATCATATTGCAAGGAAAAAAGCAAAACTTCCAAGCTTGTTTAGGATTAATTATTTTTATGAATAACATTTTGGTCATTTCTAGGGATGTAGGCCAATTGGCAACAACTTGTTTATGCTCAGATTAGTTGTGCACGTTGTTTATTGCAGAAAAGGCACTGGGAGAAATCTTCCATGGCTCTCCATGCCACATATCTGGATTCTCTAGAATCAGAAAATTATCAACTGGCTAACAGCCATTTAATTCAGATAAAATTCCATCAAACTAGTTTCTATAAATAGTCATAGTGCAGTCATTCTCAAGATAATTCATAATAATGGTGGTTGGCATTTGATTGATCAGATAAGATTTTTT
>NW_017731707.1:364807-366054 GCF_001890085.2 Hipposideros armiger
TTTTTTTAAGTCATTATTTGCCAACAGATCATTTCACATGGTGTGCACCTGTCAGTTGTTCACAATCACTATTAACTGAGCCTATCTCTAATTTGCATCTTATTTAGCTTCATTCAGCTTTTAAGAAATGCAGGAAAGAGGTCTTCTTTTTAAAAATGAGTCAAATTATATTCATAGAGAGCAAATTTACTACTTGATTACTATGAGACTGCATCTGTAATAATAGCCTTTAATGATTTTGCAAAAAAACATTAAAATTACAAGTTATATAAATAGTTCAATCATGTGAAAAAATGCCTCCTCAATTTTTTATTATTTGAAAGCCACTATTATGGTCTCTATGATCTTACAATTCAAATTACAATTTGAATTTATATTAAATACTTTAACAGAAGATAATAAAATTAATCTAATTGTAGGTGATTTTTTTAAACTGTGGAACTAACCAGAAATTTTTTTCAGAATTTTCAGATTTCATAATTATCAATTCTTCTCATTTTATGAGGTTACAAAAGGAATTGCATATATATCAGTTAAGTGACCCAAAAAATATTACCAAGTAATTATACATTTTATATGAAAACTTATGAGAAAATGTTCTCACTACCTCTTGAGTATTGTGCTTTTGTCTATATACTACAGTTATTTGATGAATTACTATATTGTCAGCAGCCCCCAACATTACAAGGGCTGAGTCTCATCTGAAGAATGAGACCAGGCACTGTATCACCTATGATATCCTACCATTCAGCTCTAGTAAGGGCTATCTCTCAGATCAAAAATCAAACCTCATTTGGATATCTATTCCTAGGCCTAGGTAATAAAAAATATGAAAGAAACTACTACTTATCTAGACCGAAACAAGAGATTCCCAGGTAATAAATATATGAAAGAAACTACTTGTCTAGACCCAGAAAAGAGATTTCCACATCTAGAACCATTCTCATGTTGGAAGAAACAAGATGGTACTTGCCATGCAGAGGACAAGTCAGAAATTATTGGGTTGTCGAAAAAGTCATGACGCATGTTTGCAACAGATGACACTAGTTCATTTTTGGAAGTACTAGAGTCATTTGGATCTGTTATTGCATGTCATTGGACAGCTGACAGTTCCAGCTTCATTCTAAAAAACAAAATTGAGCAATTTGGTTGAGTTTGGGAGATTTTACAACAAGTTGAAGATGGAAGATCAAACTGTGCATTTTTGCCATATTTTACTGTTTTACTTCCATAAAGGGAAGAACGCA
>NW_017731707.1:367564-369186 GCF_001890085.2 Hipposideros armiger
CATTTGAAGTCTCTAAATAATATTTACTAAGTTTTTGCTGATAGAAAGCAATATTTCAATCTATGCTTCCAAAGAGTAAAATAAATAAATAAATAAATAAATACTTGTGTTAATTTCCAATGTTATTCCTTTAATTTTTATATTATTTACAGAATATGTAAATTATATCACATTATAAACATGTTTCTTAATTCATCCATTGAAAATGAAATGGACTTTATTTTTTAAAGTGTAATAAATTCACACGCCTTGAACTTTTAACAGTCCTGCAATAATTTAATGTAAAACTACAAAAAAAAAAAAAACCTCAAAAGTAATTGAATAAATAAGTCATTTTTTAAACCAAGAAAATCAATCTTCTTCTGTTATTTGTTTATAGTATAAGGGAAAAAAATAGAGACTACTAGAACTCTTTGTTCTTAGATCATTCATTATACAAAAGCACATTTCCTAATTCCTTATTCTTGCAATTCAAGAAATTTACCCAATTTGGAATAAAATAAAATTTGATCCAAATTGTACTTTATATTATTTTACACGTAGAATTGACTAAAATCAACATTACAATAATATTCCAACATCCTGACACTTGTCATATTTAACAAGTTTGAAATCTACCTATTGTGTGTATTTTACCACATTTCCCTCTTGGAATACTGGAGTTCCATATCAATTTTATGAGGGAACTACTTGTGGAACTAGCAAGCTCATACACCCATAATATGCTGACCAGTAGGCCATGGAACGGGAACAGGGTGACACTTCTAATGATTACATCTAATGACCGACCCACTATAAAATTTTTTGCTTTTTGTCCTCTGAGCTCTAGTATTCTGGAAGTTTTAAGACTACAAGTAGAAGCAACAGATGTTCCACTGAATTTTAGTTTCGAGACCACCAACTCACCATTCCAGGCTCTTTATGCTATAAAGCAAAAAGCAAAATAAGGAGGATAGTGTATTGGCTGAGGTGATTAACCCTGACCAGGACTGAAAAACAGACTAATGAAAGGAGTGTGATGGGATGGAACACACGGACACCCTGGAGCACTTCCTCACCCTATACAACCCAGTGAAGCTAGAGAACATTACACTAAGTGAAATGTCAGTCAGAGAAAGACAAATACCATATGCTCTGACTTATATGTGGAATCTAAAGAACTGAATAAATGAGTCATGTAAACAGAAATAGTCTCAGAGACACAGAGGAAAAACTGATGATTGCTAGATGGGATAGGGGTGGGGATGAGGGAAAAGGGGAAGGGACGAGACAACATAAATTGGTAACTACAATGTTGCCTCAGGGATAGAAAAGGCAGTTTGGGGAATGTAATCAATAATGTTGTAAATATTTTTTAGGGGGCCAGATGGACTCATGTCTTGTTAGGGAGAACACTTCATGGATGGTGTAGAGGCCTGACCACTGCACTGTACATCTGAAAGCTGCTGGTGAATAATATTATATGTCAACTATAATTTAATACATATATAGTCATGGGATATAGAGTATAGTATGGGAATGGAGTCGATGGAATTCTAATAGATATGTATGATATCAGGGGTAGGGGGACAGTGGATGGGGGAGGGGGGCTGTCACTTTGAGAGGGATGAAAAGGATAACCA
>NW_017731707.1:370170-406459 GCF_001890085.2 Hipposideros armiger
CCCACCATCCCTTGTGGGAGTTGAACCAGCAACTTTGTTGTTAAGAGCACACGCTCTAACCAACTGAACCATCTGGCTGCCCTATAGTATCTTTTTTAGAAGTCTATCTTATTGCTTGTAACCAAGCCCGACAGAATGGTTGCTATTATTCAGTCAGGAAGTCTAAGGTTTCAATGACTGCATCTGGGCCTCCAACAGGGGAAATAAAGGTCTGGTAGGGTCAGCTAGGAGTCACTATGTATGAATGCAAATTTTGTGTGGACAGGGTAGAAGGTGACAGTCATGATTATGAAGATATTGGAGTTATATCCACTGTTCTGAACATGAATGGACCATCTAAGATATTCTGATGATAGATTCCTGATGCTGTACAGAATTAGGAGACACACAGATCAATAGCAATAGCTCTAACTATAGAGTATGGCACACAAACTAACACCTTCACTCATTTCCATCCCTCTTCTATATATCTTGACCAGCTCACAATTTTCATGAGCCATAATTCATTCAATAGCACTATTCTCCCATTCAAGAGCCTCAAGGACCATGAAGCATGTAACAATATTTTATGCCTTACAGAATATGTAGAATAATGAAAAATACCCAACAAGGCAACCAACATTGAACACATTTATTTTCTCTTATTCTAATTACAAAATATAGATTGAAAGGATAAAGATAATGTGAAGGGAAAATAAAATATGAAAATGGATATGAAAGTCTATTAAAGGAAGAAAGCATGACTTTTATTAGCTTAGACAATTATAATAAATTTACCTGTGCATCTGAAACATTATAGTATCCTGGACCTGGAACAGCTTTCTCAGTGTTACAGGCAACAGTAAAAGTAATTTCTCTGACAGCCGAAGAAAGGAATGGTGCATAGCCACCTATAAAAGTAAAATCATATCACTGGCAGATAAGATTCCAATGATTTCAAAGGAAAAGCACTCAAAATATATAAAATCATTTAGTAACCTCAATTGTTGAGACTATACTATCAGAAATAATGGCTAGTCATAGAAGTTTTAAAATTCTGATATAAGAATGGAATTTATATTAATATATTAAATATAAGAACCTATAGAACTGGACTTACTAAACCACAGAAAAAACACCTAAAGAAAATAAAAAACAAAATAAAAGTTATTTTTCTTCTAAGCATATTTGGTTAAGAAGAAAATGGCAATTATAGTATTTAGCTGATAAAATAGTCATATTTTCATCATCAGAAGACCACTGTTTTATATTTTGGAATAGCATCTATTATTTTTAGGCAATAGCAAATGTAAATTATTTCTATGTAGGCTGTCTCAACTCATTCAAGAAAGGTAGGGAAAGAAGAAAAGAGAAACAAAGGACAGACAAGATAAATAGAAAACAAATAGCAAGAGAGTACATGTAAACACAATATTGATAATTAAATTAAATGGAAAAGTTCTAAAAACCCCAATTAAAAGGCAGAGATTGTCAGATTGGATAAAAAAGCAAGTTTATGCTCTCAGCAGGAAACCCTCTTAAAACATAAAGACACAGAGGCTAAAAATAAAAGGATGAAAAAGATATACCATGCATCCATGAATCAAAGAAAGCTGCTGTGACCATATAAAAATCAGACAAAGAAGATTTTAGAACAAGGAATACCAGAGATAAGAGAGACATTTCATTACTATAAAGGGGTCATTTCATCAAGAGGATTTAATAATCCACAAAGAAAAGCAAGGAAATAATTGGCATAAAAATCAAAATAGTGCTTACCTATACAGGAAAGGGAAAGGGTTATGACTGAAAAGGAAGATTTGGCAATGCTATATTTCTTGACTTGAGTCATTTCTTTACTTCTTAAGTCATAAATTTATATTTTATGCAATTTTCTGTGTATTTCATGTCACACAATTAAAGGTGTGTGTGTGTGTGTGTGTGTGTGTGTGTATATATATATATATATATATATATATATATATATATATTTAATTTAAGTTCATACAGACACTGAGGTAGTATGCAATATGAGAATGGAGAAAGCTAAACTCAGGCTAGTTTTGAGGCTGCTGTCATCAGAACCTGGCAGAGCTTCTAACTAAATCTACCTAAACAAATGTAAAATTAATTGCAAAATACTGAAATTTATATAAAAACAAAACAAAACAAAAAAACCCTACACAATAGCTACATGTATTCAGAAAGCCAGTACTCTTAAAATCTTCACTGAAGCTTTCCAAAATTAACTATATGGAATCTTTCATGAATAGGTTAAAAGTTTATATGAAATATTGAGCTCAAGTAAAACCACAAGAAAATTAAATATTTATAGTGATAAGCTCCATGAGAGAAATGACTTCTCTGTTTTAGTCATAGCTGTATACCTAATATTTACAGTTTGTGTGACACCCTGTCCTAGTAGTCCTAGGAAACAGGGCTTTTAGTGCTAAAACAAGGACATTCCTAGATAAACCAGGATGGTTGGTCACCCTATCATACTGCCATGCATATCAAACAATAGATATAAAATTAGTAGATGATATTCTAAACTACATCTTTAGTCATTCATTCAATAATATCAAATGCTCTATTATGTGTCTGTGAAAGGCAGTGAAGGTACAATAATAAATAAGCTAAAAGCCTGGCCTTGAATAGTGGGGAAGCCAGACAAATACACAAATAATTACACTACAAGCAGTGCTGCTAATAATTAAGGCATAAAATATAGGAGAAGAGGATTCTGGGGAATTAGAGTTGATGGAGTATAAGATAAAAAGCTCTATTTGGGACATACAAATATATTGACATGTAAAGTGCCAACTACAAATGATAAACTGTCAGGTACAAATAAACTAAGACTACAGAAGAGGAAAAGATTTAAGAAGAAATAAATTCAGTTTGGGATATATTGAGTTTGAGGGGCCAACAGCAGGAGATAAATCAAACTGGGGTAAAGCAATAAAAGTCCATTCTGAGAAAGAAGGGTGGGCAGCATATGATTAAAAGATAAGTTTCATAGCCATAAAGCAAAGTAAAGAGCATTCTTCACATAAAAGCTAGATCTTTAAAACATGTACTCATCGTCAGGAACATCAACATACAGAACAATCATATACATTATTTAAACTTAAATAAAGATAGACTGCATTTCCTGAGGTGATCTCCCTAAGTTCTGATTGGCTAATAAGATAAAATCATTATTTTTGGCATAAGCACATAGGGATGAGTACAAGACCCAAAAAAGCTCATGCTTCTGTGACAGATAAAGCTAACTGCTCTCCTATCAAAGAAGAAACCTAGGAAAGAATATAGGAAATATTATAGAATATTATAGAATATTATAGAAAGAAATATTCTATAATATTATAGAATATTATAGAATATTATAGAAATATTATAGAAAGAATATAGGAAATATAGAAACCTAGGAAAGAATATAGGAAAGGAGCTGGTGTCACTGAGCTTAGATAACTAATATAGAACCAAGATAACTAATATACAGCTAATGTGGGGTGCCACGTATTATGTAAATCAAGCTCAAAAACCAATGAAATACGCCTGAGCCCAATAATGCCAAGAGCAGTCATATTATTAAAAGGATTATGTTTTTATCATATTTTACCAGGCTGTCGACTCTGGGGAAAACTTGCTTTGATGAGATAAGATATACTGGCTTCTCAGATAATTGTGAGAATATTAGCAACAACTCTCACTAATCTGGAATTAGAATATCCATTACCTCCCCCACCCATGAAACCACAGCAGCTCAGTCCTGTCCCTTTCAGGCTGCAAATCCTGGGAAGAAAAGAGTCTCCCTGATCAAATGGCCAAAGCCAAGGCAATGAAGTTTGAAATTAGGGTGGAAAGAATTTCCTGAGGAAAATGTGAAGACAATACAATGCAGGATTGACCAGGTACGTCATAGTGAGAGAGGAGTGGTAATTAGGAAAAGGAAAGGCTGGGAATAAAGAGTATTTGCTTCTTTCTTTTGAAGATCTAAGACACTAAAATTCTCTCCTCTTGTGTAATTCAAGGTAACAATTAAGTTATACAAAGTCCCAACATCTGCTCTTCCTACATCATTCTCTGTAAGATCTACCTGACCTTTAATTGAAATAACTGTGTATACCTCTGCATAGTCTAGTGTGTTACTAATGTTAAAGAGAGATAAGGCAGAATATACCTAGCAAAGAAATAACAGCTACTTTTAAACTAACTTGCCAGGGAATGCAGTAGGGAAATGACTAGAGACACCTGTGTCTTCTATCAATTATCTGCATGTTATCACTGAGTATTGCTAAAAACAGGGATCTATAGGATGTAGCTGCTCAAAGCTCTCATGCATGGAATTTCCTATTTTCCTTCATACAACAAGGGACAGTTCTATAAAACAGTAAAAGAAGGGCCTTGCAACATCCTATTTACTGTCCTCTAAGCGGAGTTCACACAAGTCATGTTGTAAGAGTTTTTATTCTGCTATGTGTGGCTCATGAAATTTTTTAAACTTTATTTCAAGAATTACCGGGCTTGTTGTTTTTTAATTAAGCACTTATCTGTTATGGTATTGAGCTAAAAACTGAGAATAATTGTGTAAAGTTCCTGGTTATTGCCCTCAAGAAATACATTTTAGTGGGGCAGCCAGGTGAGTTAACAAATAATTACAATACAGTATCAAAGTGCTATGAAAGAGTCATTAAGGAATCAAGAGAAAGACCTGAGAAAGAACACAGTCAGAGAACAACTTCACTTTACCTGAGTCTTGAAGAATAAGTAGGAATTAGCCAGGTGAGGAAGGAAGAGAGAGCATACTGAACAAAGGTATCAGCAGGTACAGAGGCCTGGAGTTGGTTAAGCATGAACTTATAAAAAATGCAAAGTTGGAATTACTAATATACAGGTTAAGTCTTTGTGGTGATGTGACTGCCTGGAAGGATCACGTAAAGCAGGAGACCACGTCAGGGATCAGATAATGAAGAATCTTATGCACTATGTCAAGTTCAGATTTTAACCTTAGTGTTAAAGGGAATTTTTTTCTTTTTAAGATTTTATTGTGGAATTGGGGAAGGGGAACAGACAAGTTGCTGTCCTTTTGTTCTTCAGTCTAGTTGTGGAGGACGTCACCGTACTGGCCCATGTTGGTATTATCATTGCACTCTTCCCAGGTGAGGCAGTCAGTTACCGGCCACTGTGCGGCCTACGGCAGCTCATGGCAGCTCACGCCAACTGCTGGCCAACCCCACTGCAGCCTACGCCATCGCCACGTGATTCAGGGCAGCCCAGCTCCAGGTCAAGCTGTTTTGTTGTTCACCATCTTAGCTGTAGAGGGCGCAGCGTCACTGACCCTCATATGGGATCTGAACCAGGGCCCTGCTGCTCAGAGCTGGCATCCCAAGCCAACTACTAACCAATGCGCCACTCAGCAAGTCCCAAAGGGAATTTTTTTTAACAAATAACAATTATATCTTAGAAAGATCACATTAGCCATAAGATAGAAGTTGGATTGGAGACTGAAATAGAGAGAAACCAGTAACATTTTATTGATTTATTTCAGAATAGAAATAATGAGGACTGAACTAAGACAAAGGCAGTTAAATGAAGAAAGGAACTAATGTGAGAGAGGTAATGAGAAGGTAGAATCAATAGGTCTTAAAGATCAATAGGAGTGGTCAATCAGGGAAGGAGTCTAGAATAATTCCAAAGCTTAAAGTTTATAATTGACTGATAGGGAATTTTTTCAAAGGCGCCAGTAACAGTGGGTTAAATGATGGGTTCAGACACTTGGAATTTCAGATGCCAGAGGTGAAGATGTCTAAAAAAAGTAATTGATAATTTGGAGGACTTAAGATAAGGAGAAAGCTCACCTTAGAGATATAAATTACCTATATCTCTAAAGACTTTCTTCTGGGGGTCTTGAGAATCAGAATATGGACAGTAGTTAAAGCTATAGATTTAAATGAGAAAGTATACATGAAAAAAGCAACAAGCAAAGAATGGAAAGCACGTTATATAAACATTTAAAAGTGTCTGGAAAAATTAAAACTTTTAAAGACTATGAAGGGTTGGGTTGGGGGGGAGGGCGAGGAATGATTCCCTGATTCAGCATTTAACAAGTGTTTATTTGGTCCTAACCATATATCAGGCATTGTCCCAAGACAATAGTTGGAAAAAGAACCAGGAAAAAATTATGTTACAGATAAGAGGGGAAGCAATATTTCTAAAACGAGGGTGGTCAGTTGTGCTACAATAAAATAAGGATTTAAAAGTATAAGTGTAAGCATTTGGGTGGTCATTGGCAGCTAATAAATTAGGTAGTTAATGCTTATAACAACTCAGCTACATTAAAGACAGACATAATAAGCTCCAAGAGTACTGATATTGATGTCAGATGCTGAAAAGCCATAAAATTCAAGATTAAAATGATAACAAATGACAAATTTGTACTCCACCCATAGAAGCCTAAATCAACCTAATACCCTAATCTGATCAGTCAGGTCAAGAGTAATGAATCCTTACATTTGTCTAAAAATATAGACATAGCATAGGAATAGAGAAAATGCAAGTTAACAAGGGAAAAACTAATTTGAATGATATTAAACTCCATAAAATCATCAGATTAGGACAAGCAGAAAGCAAATTGAAGTATTTATTCAATTTCCCCTAAGTCGTTAACTGCAAACAGATGAGAACAAATAATTATTTAAATTATCGATTTCTAGTCCACCTCTCAAGAGTACAGCTTTCCTTTACAGAATGTGGGATAAAGGGGCACTCATGTTCAACGAGAACATGGGTTTGGTCGCATAACAGGCATCTATCTGAAAAAAATACATGGCATTATCTTTAAATGATATTGCAAAATAGAAAAATAAAAGTTGCATTTTAATAAATAAATGGTCTCTGGCTTATGGTAGGAAAGCTGTGTGAGGCAGCCAGGATTACAATGAAGACACAGTAGGCAGTAAGAAGTACACAGGATTCAGAGACTCATAGTCAACAGAGCCAGGAAATCAAAGTCTTAGATCTAATCTGTACAATTGAAAGTGTGATGTAGACAACCATGGTAGAATCATAAATCCTAGTCATATGCTTTCTGATCTTGTGATAGGGGACAAATGGTTTTACCAGTTACCACCTGTAAAATAAGAAGAGTATTTTCCCCGCCTAGTCCATGTTTCGTTGTACTGATGAGGTGGTACTATTATGTTTAACCTACAGGCACACGGAAGCTGCGCAGGATGAAAGTGAGGTGCCTGTCACAGGGGGCTTGCCTTTCATTACACTTCTTACCTGTTGCCTGCTGCTTCAGGAAAGGTACCTGGTAGGATCCAGGACCCACGTGATCCTCAGTACTGCCCCCTTCAGCCAATCTGAGCAGGCGGGGAGCCCGATCATACATAACGGCAGGGGGGGCGGGGGCAGGTGGGGGGACGGCTGAAAAGGAATAAAAACACCGTGGCTAGAGGAGGTGTGGAGCAAAAGGAAGCTGTAACAGTCTGTGGAGGCGCGGGCAGAATTTAGGGGCTGTCTCCCCACCTACTTATGGGTGTCAGATTGACTCCAGGCCGATTTAGAGCCCTGGGGTAAAGTGGAAGAGAGCGCGACCTGAGACAAGACGTCCCACACACATCATTTGTTCACCAGCGGAGAGCCGTGGCTCTCCATCCACAGATTAAAGAATTGGCGCCCGCCCCAGTGCTTCCGGCCCTGACCCCGCCCATTTCTCTATGCCACGGAAGTTTCCGGGACAGAGCCAGGAGCGCTCGTCACCCCCACCCCACCCGCTCCGAGCCCTCGGAGCATGCGCCCGGAGCCGTGAGCGCTCCCTCTTGCTCTGCCCTGTGCGCTCCAAGCTGCGCTGACTGCCATAGGTCCTGGACTCCTCAGAAAGCTGAAGCAAACGCGTTGAAGGGGTTGGGCTAATTTCACTGCACTGAATGAATTAGGGCGACTGGGAAGAGACTAGCAAAAACTGCAAGAAAAGCAAAACCTTCGCGCGAAGCAGAGCCTGGGTTGCGCCTGCTCACCCCACCCCACTCCTACTACAGCTACACTCGCATAGAGGAAAAGCACCTCTGACTATCCCACAGATAATCCAAACTGTGCTAAACGAAACCCAGGATGTGCTAGTGAAGAGAAACTGGGAACGAGGGAAGGAGAGGAGAAGCTCACCAAAGAAGCAATGCAAGTGCAGGTAAATGAAAGCTGCTTCTGTTGTTAGATGCCAGGCTATACAGCAGCATTGATTCTCTATTAATGGTTTATAAAGCCCAGTCCATCCCACTGAACCAATGAATCTCTTAACCTTAGGCAAAAGGAACCTGGCTTCTGCAAAGGTCTTAAAGAGTCTGCCAGAATCTACTTAAGGGTTTTCTCAGGCTGTTTTTTCGGCAAGAACCTTAAGCAGATTCTAATCATCCTTTTAAGGATTTAAACAAATTCCACCTTCACCATGCCTTGCCCCAAATGAGCTACAGTACTTAAATGTGTCCCTACTACAAATTTTTATGGTATTTATTACTCTAGATTCTATAGCGTCTGGAACATGATTTGATACTCAGTTCTGTGGGTCATTAATTGTGGCTTAATTGTTCCCTATATGTTTAATGCTCTCCATATAAGACTATATATACAGAGGGTGCCAAAAAAAATGTATATACATTTTAAGAAAGGAAAAAACTGTATTAATATATACCAATAAGAAAAGATGAATACAAGTCACGTTTGACTTCTGCAATTACAAGAGGTTCTCAAAGTGGTTACCGTTCAGTGTCCAGACACTTCTGATTATAGTGAACTACTGCTTGAGCAACATTGACCAAAGTATTAACATCTCTTAAAATGTGTATGCATTTTTTTGGCACCCCCGGTATGCTTCTCAAGAATATATCTGTAATATGTTTTTTCCCCTACTCAGTAGCTAGCTGAATAATTATTCATTTAAAAAACACTTACTGGCATATACTATAGGTTCAGTACCCTGCTAGGTGATGGGGATACAAAGGTGCAAGAAAGTCCCCCGTCCTCAGGTGTTCTGTATCTAATGGAGGAAGAGACATGTGTAATCCATAACAAGAGGTGACAAGAGAAATGTATAAAATGATGAGAAAAGAAATATTGCGGTACTTTGGAAACCTCATCTCCCTACTAAGAAACTAGATATTGATCAGTGATCCTTTCACACTGACTTCAATTCTCCAATTCTTGCAGAAACCTTCGTAGTTCTCTCAAAGTTATTTAAGCTGTATTTTCCCAAGCAGCTGTAGATTCCTGTTGAGATCTAGAATACATTTGCTGTTGACTGTATGATATAGTATGAAGAAAAGAGTTACAAAGGTAAAAGGAGAAAAATCTAGATGCTTTAGAGGATGATCCACTGGTACTTTTAAATTAGCCTCCTATTGGACATTCCTCAAGGATATCACTGGCCCTTAAACCCAAACGAAAACATAAACCCAGAAAAGCAAATTTAGATCTAGGCCATCTTTTCTGTAGGCACTGGTACAGACTCGCACATCCTCCTCCTGGCTCTTCATTTCTGCAACAGCCTAGATTACTCTTAACTGGGATCGATTTAGGTTTGAAGTTAGAAATGAAAGTGATAAAGTAGGGTTTATCTGCTATCTGTCTGATTTGACTTTTGACCAGTGAGCCTAATCTAACTTAGACAAAAGGAATTCTAGGGGTCTATACTAGTTCATTCATGGATCTCTAAAGGGGAGTCTGTGACCCTAAGACCTTTGTACCTAGGAATACAGTGTTTATCATGTCTGCCTCCTCAAATGCATGTTCTTTCCTCAAGGATCTCACAGAGAGGCAGCGTATCAATGGCAGGGCTCTAGGATTTCTGAGCCTTGTGGCCAGATCCTATATGAATATCACAACACTGAGGTAAAACTCTACACTCTTCAAATTTTGTTATACTTGGTCTCTCAGAATTTTGCATTCTTAACAAAAAGTCTTTCTTTAAAAAGCTTTTTATTGTAAATATCCTTCCTCTATTTCTTTTATCACTGTGGCTGTTCTCTCCACCTTTCCCAGCTATTATTTTCCTCTTATGGTTCAGTAATCAAATGGTACACAGTATTTCAGAGTTGGACAATATTTTTTCAATGAGAACAGCAAATCTTTTTTTATTATGATAATATTGAATATTCACCACATCTCATAGTAAATATTTCTTAAATAGTTTAGAACGAGTGTGCCCCTAAAAAAATAACAAACGAGCCGGCCGAATGGTTCAGTTGGTTAAGAGCTCACTCAAGAGTGCGAGCTCTGAGCAACAGGGTTGCCGGTTCGATTCCTGCCCGAGCTGAGCTGCCGCTGAGCTGCCAATAGGTGGCAGGATAGCTCAGCTAAAAAAGAAAGAAAGAACAAACATATTGACAACAGAATTGTAAGCACATGTGAACACAAAATAAAAAATTTGATTTAACACTTCTCCATTCCTGAAAAATAGTTTTTATGTTAATGTTTAATACTAGTTTTAATGTGGTTATACTATATGACCATTTCCATGGTATTAATAAGAGATGTTTGAACTGAGATTTATGAGCATTTGACTACAAAATTTGGGTTCTATCCATTTCTCCTTCTAGCTCTCACTAGTATAAACTTTAAAATGAAGCTTGAATACGTCAAATTGATTCTTTACTGAATATGTTAGCTGAAGTGAAGAACTCCATAGTCACCAATTTTTCTTTATAACACTGATTATTAAGTAGATAACTACAGATCATATCTGGAAAATAGCATGAGGGGTGGGGATTGTATCTTAAATAGCATTTATGTACCTTACAAATATTATAAAACTGAATTGTTTTTGAAATTAATTCCATTACAACTTCCTGGATTTCCATTGTGCTTTTTGTAGAAATAAAAATAAAGTAATGGTGATAAATCATTTGGCACATATCAAAATCAACTAAATATACCTTTTCAGTGGTATTAGATGTCATGTTGTAAAGTGATATGCATTCAAGTTAAAATGGTAAAAATTATTTTTACATAATTATTTGAAGCTTATAAAGTATATTTTACATTCAGTATTTTGTTTAATATAAATTTGTGTTTCTCTAAACTGCACAATTAATATGACTGTAAAATCACCAAATTTCATGAATGTGTTTAAAATATTATCAGTAACCACCTGATTTTTAATTTATATTTACTGAACACCTATTATGTGCTACTTGTGTGTGAAGCACTTTTACATGAATAATCTAAATCATTTCTCACATAGCCCATGAGGTAGATTATATTAACATCTCTATTAACATGCTGAGGCTTAGAGGTATTAAATTTCTTGTCCGATATCACATAATTAATGAATGATGGAGCTTAATTTAAAGCTAATCAGTTTAACTCTAGAACCTGTTTTCATGTCCATTATGAGGGAAATGCCCCCAACTATGTTCTACTCCCACATTCAATGATTTGTTTTTCTCAGTTCTTATTTGAGCTTGACTGCATTTTTTTATGCATCTGAAAAAGAACCACTAGAGGTAGTCTTTCAGGTGTGGTGTGGTGGCTCCTTGATGACAGGAAACCAGAATGTTCTATCATGCTGCCCCACATCTTTATCTGTGGCTTCAATTCCTTAGATCACCCAGGTCCAAAACTATCTGCTAGCGTTCCAGCCATTATAGGCAGCAGGAAGGGAAAATAAAAGTATGCCCCCTCCCTTTCAAGGAGACTTCCTGGAAGTAATGCACAAAATATATGCTTATATTTCATTGGCCCAAACTATGTCAATAAGCACCTCTACCTTTAAAGGAGGCAGGGAAATAGAGCCCATTTGGGGATACTAGATTCTATTACTAAAGAGAAGGGAGTCAGTTTAACAAAAAGCACCTCTCAGTTTCTTCTACAATCACCCCTTTGGGAAACCTCCTCTGTGGTTTCCAACTATACCCTACTCTCCAGGGTCTCATTATACTTCCTGACACCTGTTTCCTCTAATTTTTGTTCCTTTCTCGTTTTTCTTCTCCTATCCTCTTCGCTCCTTCCGTCGTAATTCCATCCATTCTCATAAGTCATATATCCTCTTTGAGGTTTATGTATTTCCATGTGTCTGCTTAACATCTAAATTAAACATGTTTTGTTCTACCAACACTTCAAATTAAATATTCTCAAACCTTAATTCATTGTTTCTCTGAAAGCCTGATCCTCCTCCTAATGTCCTATTTCTGTTCAGCAAAGCAACCTCTTCCCGCGCATAAGGCTGGAACCTCTTAGACTACTTCTACTCCTTGTGCTCTCACATCCAAACAGCTGCCAAGTTCTATCATTTCCACCTCTGTGATCTTTCTGAAATCCAACCCCTCACCCCATTCTTGCTGTCATTTTATTGATATTCTCAACCCTGCTGATTTGGTCTATTCCAATACCTCAACTGGAATTCTTTTCCAATCTCTCTGTTACAATTTATCCCACACAGTGCAGTTAGGTTAATCTTCCTAAGTATGATTTTGAGAATGCCGCTCTCCTGCTCAGAAATCTCCTGTTGCTTCCTGGAAAAGTTTTGCATTTAGTATTTCAAACATGCTAATCTGCCTTTTAGTTCCTATATCTTCCACTACTCCCCATTCAAACAAGTTACATATTGGTCAAACAAACTTTGCCCTTAGCCCTGCCTTTGTTTAAGACTCTATCTCTGTCTGGAAGTGCCCTCTCTTCATCTTGTGTGTATGAATGTTAAATTCTACAGAGTATCATTTTTTAAATTCCTCAGCTCATTTAGCATAGCACAACTTAAAGAGCGCATTTTTAATGTTTGTTGAATTAATGTCTAAAAGGATAGGAAAATATAAAATGAAACACCAACTAGGCATGATTGCTTTTGATACCAGCTTAGTACTTTAAATTTGATGAGAAATAATTAATTCTTTAAAATCTTATGGAACAACAAAGGAGTAGTGGGTACTAATGAACCACATTTAGAATAATTAATTCATCTCCTAAATGTTTTCACAGTCATGCACACTTGCTAATAGTTTCTGTTAGCTTATTTTAAAGTAGTGTTCTGTTGGATAGAAGGAGACAAAGAGACGAAGAAGAAAAATTTGGAAATTAAGGGAGCTAGCTTTTTAGAGGGAGTACAAAGAATCACGGTTTTCTATTTGTTAGAGTGTATTAAGCATATCTATGCTATAAGCACATCTATACTAGGTAAGTACCGATTATTAATGTGGACAAAAAAGGGGGTGCTGTGATAAAGCATAAATTCCTAACTGGGCGAGTCATGGTGGATAGTCACACCCTAAGCCTATTACTTCTTTACCGAAAGGATTTTATGCAAACCCTGTCCATTGTTCTTGTGCATTTAGGTTAACACACCTTTGAAATACCAGAAGTAATACCCTGCAAAGGTATAACCACCCTCAAGAGAACACATAATCTTGTTAACTATCCTGTAATTCAATTCCTGCCTTGCTTTTTCCCACCATCATGTAATCTTTAAATTCCTTCCTCAATTTCAGATGCATAAAAGAAGCTGCAAACTGCCATTCTGGAAAACATTTGAGATCTTGATTCCTGACAATTGTCAATTAGGGTAAAAATAACTTTTATAAAAGTTCTCTACAGGTTTGGACATTTCTTATTAATATATCATCATTTACTTGGCATAGTATGGCAGGATTCCAAAGAAGCCCATCCAGGACCCCGCTGCGGACTGGGTGCTACATACAAGGAAGGGCCCACTGTGCATCACTGGCTGGCTCCCCACTTCACATTGGGTGAATGTGGGTGAGTTTTCTCTTGGAATTCCAGGACTCCTTGCTTTAAGTGGCAGACTGTGACTTTATTTGAGCTGTTTTTAGAAAACCCTTGAGGGGGATATGGGCTGAGATGACCTAGGAAAAGGAAAAAAAAAAAATGGGTGGCTACTTTTGATTTCAGCTTTTTAATTGGATTATGTGGTGAGAGACTGAATAAAATCTTTGCTGGTTAAATGTGACACTGAACTTTTTTTAGCTTTGAAAGAGAAAGGACACTTGCTTTCCCAAGCCAAACAGCCAATGGGGCGACAGTAGTTGTTGCAGATCCCCAAATCTGGAGTGGCAGAGATAGGTGCTATGAGGCGTCCAGTGTGGTAATGCAGCTGACCCCAGAGAAGCTGGCAAGAGCCCCAGGGGAAGGGCAGGATGCCCTGGAATGTGTTTTTCTGGAGAGAAGGGCCTGTACCTTAGAAATCATCACAGTTCCGGTGAAGTCTGGTAAGCTTTCGCTGGCTCTTGCTCAGGTATTATTAGGTGACTAAGAATCTTTGCAGGGTTTCTTGAGGAAGAATTTCCTCTAGGACATGAAGCAGTCCTATAGGGGTATTCACAGCATTTGGCTCATGTAGAGACATGCATGTAAAGGCTGGCTCTCCCTAGAGGTTTGTTCGGACTCCACAGATCTCAAAAATAACGTGGGAAATTATATCTCTGAGGCCAACAATACCCACCGCAGTCAGCGTCCCATTAATACGAAGATGGCCAAGATGAGGATCCTTTGATATTTCTAAATTAGTCTTTTGCACACATAATTAGAAAAAGCTAGCTATAATATTAGAATAAATGGGAAACATATTTAAATATATTGGTCCCTCAAAGCTTCAAAAAGAGGATTATGATAATTGAATCAACCTATGATGTCATTTAGGTGTCCACCCAATTTTTTGAGGTATTAAAAATGGCTGTCCTGCCAGCAATGGGTGCCACCTTGGCTCACATCACTATAAACCAGTGCCTGCAGCAGGTCTTTGAAACAAAAGACGCCAGAGATGGGGCATCCTGTGCGGAGCTGGTGTCTTTCAAGCATCCTGTTGCCAACCCACGGCTTCAGTTGGCTTCTCCAGAAGAGAAGTGTCAACAGTTTTTGGAACCCCCTTATGATGAAATGTTTGCAATTCATTTAAGGTGCACTTTCACAGTGAGGATGCATGACTTCATAGAGGCGTAAAAATGCCAGACTGCCATCGTGCAATCATTCCTGCGGGCATTTCAGGCCCACAAAGTAGAAAACTGGGCTCTGCCTGTCATGTATGCAGTAACACTTGACCTTTGAGTATTTGGGTCCAGTAATGCAGATCAGCGGTTGATAAAGAAAGGAAAAAGCAAAGTCAGGGACATATTGGAAAAAGCAGCTGAATTGTTGATGAGCTGTTTCCGCATCTGTGCCAGTGACATTTGCGCTGGTATAGGATTCTGAGAAGTGGGAGCTGCTGTGTCTGGTGAATCAGTTATTCAACATTTACTTTAAGATCAACCAACTCCATTTGTCTAAACCCCTAATCAGAACCACTGACAGCTCAAACCTGAAAGATGATTACAGCACTGCACAGAGGGTGACATACAGGTGCTATGTTGGATGAAAGGCCATGTTCAATAGTGACTTTAAGCAAGCCGAGGAATACTTGTCCTTTGCCTTGGAGGGCAGTCGCTGTTTAAGTCAGAAGAACAAAAGGATGATTCTGATATATTTACTTCCAGTAAAAATGCTATTGGATCATATGCCAACCACTGAGCTCCCTGGCATGCCCCATTTTTCAGTTTTTACATTCCTTCATGCATAGCTAAAGGAAAGGTTAGTCATTGCTGAGACCCAAATTAGCTTGAAGACCAAATCGAAGAAAAGAACAAAAAATATAAAAACAAAGAAATCAAGAGGAAGAGATCAGAGATCTGGAAGATAGATCCACAAGAACTAATGTGCAAATAATTCTAAAAGCAGAAAAAGTAAAAACAGAAAAGGAAAAGAGAAAGAAAGAAAGCAGAAAAATCCTGAAAACAAGACCGTAGTCTTCAGATTAAGAGAACTAAGATTGAATTGAGATTAATGAGAAATAACATACATGTAGACATAACTGATCCAAAAAATTCTTGTAGAAGAGACAGAATAAGTTATCTATAAAGGGAAAGGATTAGAATTGTCAGAGTTCTCATCTTCACACTGTAAGATAGTATAAAAAGCAAAAACATATGCACACTACTAAAAATAAATAGTGAATGGAAACCAAAGGGGCCTCTACCCAGTAATAATTTTGTTCATCTCTCAAGGCGTAAGTAAGATACATGTGGATATGTAAGATTTAGAAAGTACTACTTATTGTTCACATATACCAAATTAAGAGACTCATGAAATGGCTCTAAAAGTGGACCAAAAAAGAAATGATCTACATGAAAAGCCTCAAAGTAGAACACAATAAAGAAGAGAAGAAATAGTGTTGGCCAATGAAAGTTTTCTATAAATATACCATTGGTTATATTTAAATATATTAATATGTAACAAAATGACCAAATACATGTAAAGTATTTTCCAAGTAAGGACCCTTGAAACTAAGAAGATATAGGAAATGAACAACCAATAGTAGTCTGGCAAATTATATAGAAAAAAGCTAGGAATTGGGGAAGCTGCAGAAATAGGTGACACAGTGTCCCAAAGGTCATGGCTGATGAGGAAGAGAAAAAAGAGAATAAAGAAAATGAAACTATTCGAAAATCTTACCTTGAAGAGTAACTAAGAGGGAAACAGAATGTCTTAGTAAGAAAAATATCTTATTTTCAAGTAATTGTAAAGAAATGTGTCTCATTTGCAGCACAGGAAAAAAATGATATCCAATAATAGAATAAAAATCTTACAATAGGATTTCCAGATTAACAACAAAAGAATGGAATGAGTAAGCACTAGATCAAGCCAGCATAAATGGGGGCGAGGGTAGGGAGGGGAAGAACAACATAATATAAATACTAAAAATTAAGTTGACTAAAAGAAAATCAAACATATGAATTATTGCATTTAGTGTAAAGCGTTAAATTCGCCCATTAAAGACAGAGATTGCTGTAACCACACATGAACTTCATTTCTTTAGCATGCATTTTGCTTTAATCCAAGCTAGTTTTATATAGCCTCACAGACTCACTTGTATTCTTTCCCCAGATCTTCCTACCTGTACATATACTGTATGTCCTCTCCTTTTAAAAATGGAAAATATGTGGGTATTGAGGTCCAAACCTCATGTGGCTCAACTTATAAATTGTTGATAAAAATGTTAAGAATATATTTACATGGCATTTTTAAAAACTTACTGGCTTGCATAATGTCCCAAAGGAGCTTCCTTATTATAGTTTTAAAAGATTCTCAATTGTTGGAATTCTGTCTCAGCATTATACAGTAGTTTACTACATATATGTAGTTACTTTTTTCTGTTATATATGTAGACCACATTAAACTGCTTTGTAGTTAACATTAATTAAATAAATCTTCTGACTACAGCCTAAGTACTTTAAAAAATTACTTTAACTATTATTCAGCCTTAAAAAGGAAACACTGGCACATGCTACATGGGTGAAACTTGAGGGCATTATGATGTTAGGTAAAATAAGCCAGCCATAAAAGGACAAATACTGTATGATACCACATCTACGAGGTATCTAAAGGAGTCACATTTATAGAAACAGAAGGTATAATAGAATGGTGGTTGCCAGGGCCTGGCAGAGGGGGAAATGGAGAAGTTCTTGTTTAATGGTTATAGAGTTTCAGTTTGGCAAGATGAAAACTTCTGGAGATATTGCACAACAATATGGATATACGTAACGCTACAGAACTGTACTATATGGTTAAGATGTTAGATTTTATGTATGTGTTTTTTACAATTAAAAATAAATAATTACCTTAAGTTACATGAGTGTTTGTGAAATATCAAATGCACTTAATGAAACAGACTTTCTTTTCATGGTTGTCCTATTAAGGATTTATTGAAAACATGCCTTTACCTGTGTAAAGGAAAATTCCACTGAAGCCCAGTAAATAAGGTAACAAGTATTTATTAATTGCCTACTATGAGCAAGACATGAGAAGTATGCAGAACATTTTTCTATGTAGATATAGATATAGATATAGTTGTTGACACAAATTCTAAAAATATGAATTAAATAGCAACTCAAGCTACAAAATATTTTTAAGAAAATAATAGAAGTCACAAGATCTACACAATTAATTTATAAGGTACCTGAATTTACCTTTCTTTGCTTCCACCTCCACTTTTTTTTTTTAAAACATATGAAAATTAAGTCTTCAAAAGTAATCAGGTAATTCCAAACTCACACAAACCCAAACCTGGATAAATGTGACTCCAAAGCTTTCTGTCAATTAATTTCAGCTGCCAGAACACTAAAATATAATTTTCATTTTCTCTACTTTCTCCCTCACATTTCTTCTGTTTATCCTAATGCAACTCATGAGTCCTATCAGATGGGAAAGACAAGGAAGGGGGAAGAACCCAGAAGGCCCACTCTTCAAGATGCCCCCTTCCTTCCATCACCAGCCACTAAAAATCACATTATTTCGTGGTTTTCAGTCTCACACTCTTCTTAGTCCTACTCCCCTCTAATACACACACTCCACAAAGAATGTTATACTGGATATAGTAAACAAATCTTAGGAAATGCTTGGGATGACCACACCAATTCCTAGGGATCAGCTAGAATTTTCTTCTGTGTCTAGAAAACATGTAACATATGCCCAGTAACATGTGTCCTGACTTTATTTTCATTTATGTACTCATATTTCTTATCTTTAAGAGTTGGAAAAATCGTTTCCTAGACTCATTTTTAATCTGTAACATTTAAGATTCGGGTAACTAAAAAAATTTTTTTTAAAAATACAGTTTTTTTTTGTTAAAGGGCACTAGATGGCACAATTTCACCAATTTATGTTAATAAAGTTATCCACATTAATTCACAAATAAAATAATTTGTCGTTGTAGTTACATCTAAATAATTGAACAGGAAATCTACATAACAATAAATAAAACAGTTTGCAAAAATATAATATTTCCAATATGCCATGTTTTATGTTCTTATTTATGAACACAATAACCAGAATTCCAGTGTTGGATGAATAATTTAACCCAAAGAAATTAGCAGTCTCTCTACAGTGAAATGCATCAAATACTTAGAGATATTAAACATTAACATCTATCAAATGTACATTTTTATAAAATTACTAATATATAACAAAACTCTATAATAAAGTGGGCTGGTGATTCCATTCACTATGAATGCTTAAAATGAGGTAACGACAAATAATTCAAAAATATGAATTTTTCTTACTTTACTGTTTGCCTTAAGCTAATTAGACACAATAGGACCTTAGTTTCCTCATACATAAAAATAGGGAAAAAAATGATCTAGAAACAATAGAAAATGACATCTACCAAATTTACAATACAGTTGACCTTTTATATGCTAACATTGCCATATTTACAACCAAAGTTCCAAATCTATCCAATGTTTTTACTATCACTTCATTTTCTGGAATTATTTATAGTTCAGAAAGCTTATCCGCTCTTGAGCTATATCTTCAAATACAAGACAGCACATCAGTCAAACAAGCAGAATGTACACCTCACCTGGACCACCTGCCAGACCTGGCTTGGGCTCTTGGAGATTTACGTAATTACATAGTGAACCCTCCTGTCAGATGGTACAATCAACTGTGATAGATCCCTGCTTAAGAGATTTTAATAGGGAAATGTCTCCACTTCGATACTCTTGCCTAATGAAAAGTCCTCCTCTTTAGAGGAAAGTCATCATCTTGGGCAAAGGGAACAGCTTCTGGAAGGCCACATATGTAGAAGGCGGTAGGGAAAATGACATCTCCTTTGTTAGCTAGACTGTCCCAAGCTACACTAGGTATTAATGGATTGACATGCTATATAGCCAGGTTGCCCTCATTTTCCAACCTATTAGAGCAGGGTGGTGGAAGGGCTGAGAGAATGAGAGAAGTTGGACAATTCCTGGAGAGGACTTCACTCTTTTTTTTTTTTTGCTTTATTCTTTCCTTTTATTTACCAATGTTTTTTAAAGAATTTGTATTAATAATATAGCTAGCATACAATATTATATTAGTTTCAGGTGTACATAATAGTTCTTCAACATTTGTATACCAAAAGAAGTGATCACCATGGTAAGTCCAGCAGCTATCTGACACCATACCACGCTTTCACAATATTACTGACTATATTCCCCATGATTTATTTGTTTTCTACCTGGAAATTTGAACCTCTTATTCCCTTCACCTTCTCCCCGCTTTTTTAATTTTTCACTTATAATTGACATTCAATATTATTTTATATTAATTTCAGGTATACAGGTTATGGTTAGACATTTATATAATTTAAGAAGTGATCCCCCTGACTTGTCTCATACCCACATGGCACTATAAATAGTTATTACCATATTATTGACTGTATTCCCTATGCTTTATTTTACATCCCCATAATTATTTTGTAACTGCCAATTTGTACTTCTTAATTCTTTCCCCTTTTTCACCCATTCCCAACTCCCCTCCCATCTGGTAACCATCAAAATGTTCTCTATATCTACGACTTTGTTTCTGTTTTGTTTGTTTGTTTTGTTCTTTAGATTCCAAATATAAGCAAAATCACATTGCATCTGTCTTTCTCTGTCTGACACTCCACTCCGCACAATACCCTCCAGGTCTATCCATGCCTTCGCAGATGGCAAGAACCCCCTTCCTTCCCTGGCCAAGCAATATTCCCTTTCTCTCTTCTCCTTCTGTTACCCCTATGATGCGAATGTTGTTATGCTTCATCTTGACCCAGAGGTTTCTTAAACTCTCATTTTTTTGGATTTTTTTTTCTTTTTGCTGTTCTGATTGGGTGTTTTCTGCTACTTTATCTTTTAAATCGCTGATTCGATCTCCTCCTTCATCTAGTCTGCTGTTGATTTCTTCTAGTGCATTCTTCATTTCAGTTATTGTATTCACTTTTGACTGGTTCTTTTTTATGGTTTCTGTGTTCTTTTTTATGCTTGCTATTTCTTTGTTGAAGTTCTCACTAAGTTCCTTGAGCATCCTTATAACCATTGTTTTGAAATCTTCGGTAGGTTTGCTCACCTCCATTCTGTTTGGTTCTTTTTCTGGAGTTTTCTCCTGTTCTTTCATTTGGGATGTATTTCTTTATTTCCTCATTTTGGCTGCCTCTCTGTGTTTGTTTCTATGTATTAGGTAGGGCTGCTATGTCTCCCTGTCTTGCCAGGTGGCCTTATGTAGTAGGTGTCCTGTGGAGCCCAGTGGCACAGTCTCCTGGTCACTTCAGCTAGGTGCTCCAGGTGTGTCCCTTGTAGGTGTTGTGTGTGCCCTTCTGTTATAATTGAGTCTCAATTGCTGTTGGCATGTCAGGGGGTGGTTTTGACCCTCAGGCTGACTGCCTGTGGGGATGGCCACGTCCACATCTTATGGGCTGTTGTGTGGGGGTCTTACCCCATTGAGTGGGATTCACCTGAGTGGGAACTGGGGCTGTTGAGACTGTCCTTTATGTGTGCCGCTTGTGGGGCTTTGTGGTGCTCTGCTGTGGTCTCAAGCCAACCTCCAAGTATGTTGATTCTGGGGCCTCTTGGGAGGGGCTCTGATGCAGACGCAGATCAGCCACTGCCTATGACTAGTAGGAGCTACAAAGTGATCTATGTACAGTTGGTCGCTGCCTGTGCTGTACCTGAGACACATGGGAGAGGCCATGCTGCGAACTGAGGACAGTTGCCAACAGAACTGGGTCTGGGGTAGCTCTGCAAACAGCCAAGACACTCCAAGGCCTGGGACCACCTGCAGGCTCCTGTAAGTTTCAGCTGCTGATAAAGCCTCCTGCATATGCAAGTTGGGTGAGGCAGTGTCTTAGTGAGTCAGCAGGGTGGAGCTGCGGGCTCACCAGGCCAATCAGATTCAGATTTGGCTTGTGGAGGCGGGATCAACACAAAAAATATGGCACCTGCCTGCTGGCTGCATGGGAGCAGGCCCCACATAGGCAAAATTGGGACTGTTCCACCAGTCCTTGCCCCGAAGTTACACAACTCAGCCTCTCCCCATATGTCTCCAATGCCCCCCAGAGTCACCATCTCTTCACTGGAGCTCAGGTGAGTGCCTGCTCAGGCCCTTTAAGAGGACGTCTGGGTTTTCTGCAGCCTATGTGTCTCATGCAGATGGTCAGAATCCCCAATGTTTTTCACAGCCATAAGTTGTGGGTGATCCTCTTCCCGTCACCAATACTCTGGGCTGGGGAGCCTGGTATGAGGAGCTGGGTCCCTCGCTCCTTCATGGGGAACCTTTGTGGCCAAGATCTCTCTCCTGATTTTTAACTGCCACACGTGGGTGTGGGACCAGCTCATTTCACGTCTTCACCCCTCCTACCAGTCTTAACATGGCTTCTTCTTTATATCCTTAGTTATAAAAATTCTGTTCAACTAGACTTCAGATGGCTCTCCAGGTTGATTATTCTATAGTTTAATTATAGTTTTGATGTGTTCATGGAATAAGGTGGACACAGCATTTATCTACTCCACCATCTTGGATCTGGCCTCCTGGAAAGGAAGTCTTAGAGCAACACCAGAGATCTTCAAAAGTCAATGAGTCCATAAATAGGTCATCAATGGTACTGCTAAGTGGACAGTGAGTGTTTATAGAAAGTTGTTCCCACACATCTAAAATGACGTACTATAATAGCTCAACCAATATCAGCTCTGTATTTGTCATAATTGTACTACATGTTTTACAGAAAGATTTGTAAGAAACTTCGATCCATCAGCTCAACAAGTTAATTAGGTATCTCTTTTTAAGATAATCTACCATAATAGGGTTGGAAAAACAGATTCTGTTCTTTCTCTCAAATTCTAGGCTTCAGTTCAAAAAGTCTCCTTTCTCCCCCTCTTCAAAAATAAAGTTTAACTGATAGCCTAACCAACATGTACTATGAATCATGAAAAATAAGGGGGAAAATGGAATGCTAACAAGATGATAATGTTCTTTGTAAGAAAAATATGTATGTAGTGGAGAGAAAATATGTAAACCCATTAGGCACTTCTCAAGAGAAGCATTGTAATATGAGTTCATAATGGATACTGTGTTTTATTCCCCAAAGTATCCATTCTATCTCAGAAGACTATCTGAGCATATTAGGGTAATTCATTCCCCTTAACAATGATTAGTTCAGGAAAGAGCATGTGACCCAACTGTGGCTGCTGTAGGCAAAATTTTAAAATGAACCTTCGCAAAGATGTCCTGCCCTAATCCCTGAAACCTATAAATATGATGAGGTATCACCCTCATGATTATGTTATGTGATTTGGTCTTAAAATAGAGAAATTATCTGGATGGGTCTAATCTAATCACACAAGCCCTTAAAAGCAGAATCTTCAACTGATAGCAGAAAGCAAAGTCAGAGAGATTAGAAAAATACAAGGATTCAAGGGAAACCCTTGATAAGGAATGTAGTAAGCCCCAAGAAGCTGAGATCAACCCCCAGTTGAGAGCCAGCAAGGAAACAGGGGCCTGAGTCATAACCAAAGGGAAGTACACTTGTGAACAATCTGAATGAGCATGAAGTGATTCTTCCTCAAATCCTCCAGATAGAAGGCCAACCCAACCCAGCCTATACCTTAATTTTAGTCTTGTAAAGCCCAGAACAGAAGACCCAATAGAGTCCACCTGTCCTTTGGTCTGTGAGATAATAAATGGGTGCTGCAGTGAGCTATTAGATCTCTCATAATTTGTTAGAGTAATAGAAAACTTGGTTCTGAGGAAATTTTACTTCTATGGAACAGCCACAGGACAAAATGGTGTCTCTTCTTTCCTTGGATATGTCTGTGTCTTGACCTAATGGCTACAGCTGACATGTAGGTATATACACTTAAGTTGATGGCATTACTAAAACTAAATCACCCTGACCATCACGGAATAACTCCACTCAGTAATAATGTATAAGACATAAGTATATTAGAAGATGGAGCAAACCTAGATCTTCATGCCACTAAAGAGATTAACCCTGTAGTCCACCCTACCTCCGGAATTACTGATATGTGAGATGCTAAATTTCTTTATTGTTTAAACCAGTCTGAGCCGAGTAAAGATATCTTGTGTTACAAATGAAATATTCTGATAGATTTATCGATATAAAACTACAGGCTGTACCTGATTTATGATTGTTTGATTTAGGATTTTTTTTATTTTACAGTAGTGCTAAAGCAATATGCATTCAGTCAAAACTGTACTTTGAATTTTAAATTTTGATCGTTTCCTGGACTAGCGATAATGTAGTATGATACTGTCATGATGCTGGGCAGCGGCACCAAGCCACAGCTCCCTGTCAGCCACACAATCATAAGCGTAAACAACTGATGCTCTACAGTGTACTGTGTTGTCATTGTCTTTTGGATATTGTGTTTTGTGTTTTCATACCCTGTCATGTATACAAAATGCCCATATATGTTTCCTGCTACTGGTAAGAAGAAGATGAAACTCAAGAGAATTGCTGAACTGTAGGCTAATAAGTGTTGTGAGCACATTTAAGGCAGACTAGGCTAAGTTATGATGTTAAGTAGGTTAATGTATTAAATGTACTTTTGACTTAAGATATTTTCAATTTATGATGGCTTTATTGGGAGATAACCCCAAACTTGAGGAGCATCTGTAGTATATTTACCTCTAGAAACACAGCATTAGGTAAAAGAACACTGGACATTGAAATGAGAGACTTGAGATAATGTACATCGAGCTGCAGTTGTATAATTATTTAATTGCTCCCAAAATAAGAAAGTATCTAATTTTCTTCCCTTTTTAATCTACATATCTAATAAAATGGGGAAAAAATCAAAACAAGATTACATGGACGCTATCTCAGTGATGACATGAGAATTTTCTACCTAAAACGAATACAGAGGGTGCCAAAAAAATGTATACACATTTTAAGAAAGAGAAAGTGTATTAAAATTGTAATACCCAATATATACCAATAACAAGTGATGAATACAAGTCATGTTTGACTTCTGTGATTATAAGAGGTGCTCAAAGTGGTTACCATCAGTGTCCAGACACTTCTGATTACGGCGAACTACTGCTTGAGCAACGTTGACCAAAATGTCCACTTGTGGGGCCGGCCAAGTGGCACGAAGGTTAAGAACTGGCTTGGGATGCCAGAGGGCCCCGGTTTGGATCCCACATATGAGGGCCATTGACACTGTCCTCTACAGCTAAGATGCTGAACAACAGCTCAACGTGGAGCTGGGCTGCTGTGAGTCGCTGGCAATGGCGTAGGCTGCAGCCCCTGTGGCAGTGGGTTGCCATGGGCTACCGTATGTAGCCAGCAGCCAGCATGAGTGGCCAGCAGCCGCAGTGAGCGGCCATCCAGGAGCCGGCGACTGATCTGCCTTACCAGGGAAGAGCGCAATGATGGTGCCAACTTGGGCCAGTGAAGCAACGTCCTCCACAACTAGACTGAAGAATAAAACGACAGCAACTTGTCTGTTCCCCTTCCCCCAATTCCCCAGCACTGTTCCCATCCCCCCAATTCCCCGATTTAAAAAAAAAAAAAGTGTCCACTTGTATACATTTTTTTGTCACCACTGGTACATGTGGTTGAGAAATTTAAACTTTGGTCAACAAAAGTGATGCTTAATTTTCATAGTATGAAACACCAAAACATCACCACTACTTGGGAATTTGTATCTAGTTAATTATATAAGTATGAATACAGGAGATATCAGGATTGATATAGAGATTTGAAAGTCAGCATATAACAGATAACTGAAACTATGAGTATTTTAATGGTAACCCAACATGAGGGGACAAAGAAAGAAAAGCAGTGCCTAAAGACAGGAAGAACCATCAAAAACAAGCAAAATTAAAGATCTGTAGGCAAAAAGAGAAGGAGTGAATCTGTGAAGGAAAATAAAATTGGTTAGGAATACGAGTATGTGATTAGAATCGGAGTAAATAATGTCAAGGAAGCCAAGAGCACAAAGGATAGAGTTTTGAGAAGTGCTTGTCCAACAATCAGAAGTAGAGAAGAGCCTCAGTAAGATAAAGATTGAAAAGGATCCACTGAATTTGGTAAATATAATGCATTATTTTATTTCAATAAAGATAATTCAGTCATGGGCTGAAGGGGGTGGAGCATAGGCAGAAGCCAGTTTGCTGTGGGTTGAGCAGTGGGAGGGACACTTCATATTCTGAGACAGGAGGGAAGAAAACAAAGATGAATGCAGATGTTTATCACAATGAAAATATGCAAACGTGGGCACATGGAAATAATACAACAGCAGGATAGCTAAGCTCAAGAGAAATAATTACAAGGAGAAACAATGCTTAAGAGAGCTCTTTAAACATCATCTCACACAATCAAAATAGCTATGGATGTCCAGGAAATGGCAACAACCTCAAATGCAACTTAAGTAGCACATTAATTTACTTGCTGCAATTGTCAGTACAGAGTGCTGCAGTGGGTGATGTCACAAGAATCTGGATATTGGGTAAATAAGGTTGTCCTCAAAGAGTTAAGCTGTGTACTTACACATAATTGATTTATAGGCAAAGTCCCCTGAAAGACAGAATTACTGCCAAGTCAAGTCCACAAGATTTTACTGTACTTTTTTGAATATATTAGCATAGCTAATGAAAGAATGTATCCATAAAAAAGGGGACATTGATTGGCTACAGAAATAGAGTAAATGGGGGAATCACCCAGGCAAACCCACCCGAACACAGGGATGAATATATTTGTCCTGCTGGCAGGGCTATTCCTATTGGGAATATCACTGGAGAAAATATACACACAGAAAATATTATAACTCAACCTGTAGACAGAATACCATGGGAATTAATAGAAAAAGGAGGTGACTTCTAATTAATCAGTAATATATAAACCTTGAGGTAAGGAAGATGAAAATAAAGGTTGGCAGGTATATGGAAGAATTTTCTATTCTTCTGTACTTTTTTCATTTCTATCTGTGTTTTGTTTTCCAACTAAGTTATCAGGTACTTTCTGTTTCAGGAGCTCATAGTAAGATTGCCATGAAAAAGAATCTCTCACCATCACTTGCTCTAGAACAGCAGTTCTCAACCTTCCTAATGCCACGACCCCTTAATACAGTTCCTCATGTTGTGGTGACCCCCAACCATAAAATTATTTTTGTTGCTACTCTATAACTAATTTTGCTACTGTTATGAATCATAATGTAAATATCTTTTTGTTTTCCGATGGTCTTAGGCGGCCCCTGTGAAAGGGTCGTTCGACCCCCAAAGAGGTCACGACCCACAGGTTGAGAACCGCTGCTCTAGAAAGATTACAATTAAAATCCAACAGGTTCACTGGCAATTAGGCAGATTATGTTCTTTCTCATGACCTCATGGGAATGTCTGTCAATTGGCCATTCATATGGAATAATATCAAAGCTCTTCAGATTTTCACAGCAGGCTTACAAAGTAATCACAGCTGATGTCACTAGTACTAATTAAGGGTGAGAACTTGAGGCCATGGAAAGAAATAGCAAGTGATTTAGTCAAGATTACATAACCTGTGAGAAACAAAGCCCAGAGCCAAGGTAGGGAAGGACCATTTTCATTTGTGTGACAAGTATTTGTTGGGGACGTCCTGAGTGCTAGGTCTTGTTCTGGGCATCAGAGAAACAGACAAATAAGAAGACACCATCCTTAGTGTCTAGGACATGACACTCTAGTAGGGGTAGGCAAACTATGGCCTCTAGGCCAAATTCAGTCCACTGCCTGTTTTGTAAATAAAATTTTATTGTAACACAGCCACATTCATTCATTTTTATTTTGTCAGTGACTGCTTTCCAGCTACCAGAGCAGAGTTGAATAGTTGCAGCAGAGACCATATAGTCTGCAAAGACTTAAATATTTACTATTTGGCTCTTTGCAGAAAAGATCCGACAATCCCTAGTTTAATACCTTCTTGCATTGTCACTCACTTCATGGCAATTATGTCTGTTATTTTTGTTTTTAAATGTTATTGGTGTTATTAACTTTAGTGATACATTTTTAACTTTTTAAAAAATAATGTCAATGTACAGAAAAGTTATAGGAATAGTACAAAAATCTTCCATATACCCTTCACTCATATGTAATTATTAATATTTTGCCCCATTTGTTTTATCTCTATATATTATAATTTTTATATTACATAATTTAATATATATTACATTATTTATATATTTTATATATATTATAATTTTTCTGAATCATCTGAAATAAAGTTGCAGATATCATGACCTTTTACCCCTAAATACTTCAGTGTATGTTTCCTAGCAAGAGACTTCACTTACATAAGCACAATAAAAGGATCAAAGTCAGGAATTTTAACCTTGAACAATATTATCTAACCTTCGGAACTTTATTTAAATTTTACCAATATTTTAATATCTTTTATAGCAAAAAAATAAAAATTTAGTTCAGAAGCCAGAGTGGGTTACACTTTACATTTAGTGTTTATGTCTCTTTTGACTCCTTTAATCTGAAATGATTTGTTAGTCTTCTATGATCTTGATATTATTAAAGAGTAGAGGCCAGTAATATGTCCCTTGCCTTAGATTCACTGATGATTACTCATGGTTATATTCAGGCTATGCATTTTGGGCTGCAATACTACATCAGTGTTATTGTATTCCTACCAGTATTTCACATCAGAAGGCACATGATGTTGATTTTTTTCATTATTGGTGATGTTAACTTTAATCACTCAATTAAGGTGATATATGCCAAGTTCCTCCATTGTAAAGTTACTAGTTCTTCTTTTGTAATTAATTGGTAATTTGTGGTTAGATACTTTGAGCCTATGTAGATATCATATTCTTTATCAATGCGATAGTTTGGCTTCCGTTGATAATTCATATGTGAAATCATTGTCACCTAATTAGATTTTTTACTTTCTGTTGGAAAGGAATGAGTCACAGAGGCAATGGAAAGGGAACCCTTGGACTCACAGCAGATCATTTGTCTCTTATAGTTGATCTGAAAACTCCAAGAACCCTTCAGACCAAAATTAAGAATTAAGTTGAACACTTTAAAGGAAGAAAAATTACAAATGTAGCAAAACCTGCTGCTATTATAGCTATACAGCTATTAGTGAGAAAAGGCCTATACACTAGTTTGGAATAATTCATTCAATAGTTGAATCTTTCTGAAAGAAGAACTTGTACATATGTCTTTGGCTAGTGAATTGGTCCTCAGGTAAATCAAAGGAAACAGAAATGTTAGGACCAAGCATTTAGCCCAAGATCCTCTGAGCCTTAAACTTTATCAAAAAGAAAAAAACAAGGTGACCACAGGGCCAGCATGAGCTCAACCCAGGTTGGGAAGGGACCCTTCCCATGGTTTGTGCTCAGAGAGAAAAGGAGGATTTTGCAGGTCAGGGAAAATCTCTTCTTCTGCTGTCTTAGATTCTCCAGCCAGAGCCTTGTAAATTAGACTGGCCAAAGGCAGATGAACAAGAGAATAACAAGCAGAAGAGTATTAACACGTGCATCTCACGTGTACACATTGCAGCTCTCAGTAATGAGTACCCCAAAGATGTCTTCAGAACTGGAGTTTAAATACCAGCAAAAGAAAAGAAGTTTTGGCCTTTGGGCAGAGAAGGCAAGTTATGTGAAGATGGCCAGGAAAAGTACGGTAAACAGGGGTTGTTTAACGAAGCTTGTTATGCAGAATTAAAATGGGTGCCATCGCTATTGATAAAAGCTGCTAAGAATCCTCCTGCCTGGTAGGGCAGATGGAGACATCTCTACAAATGAAAATTGTCATTGTAAATGCAAATGTCCTTTATGAAAAGAAAACTTGTGTCTGTTTTCAGGGCTTTTCCTGAATCTTCTGGTTTTCAATAGCCTTTGGCTCAAAATAATCCATATGCCCAAAGAGCCATATTTTGGTGTGGCATATCCTGGTACCCCCTCAATATCTGTAAAGTACTAGGGATTTTACTGGTTCTTGCAGCAGTGAGATCCAGAACCCATTTCAAGCTGCCAGAACCTAGTTTTGCAGAGTGTTGGATGTTCTTTACCCTTTTCCTTCATGAGATGAGCAGCAAAGAGCATGCCTACAGGACTTCTGCTGGTCATACCTAGCGCGGTAGGCAGAGCATGATTCCAGAAAACAACAAAGGGATGACAAAAACAAGAAAATTTTAGGGATAATTATCACTTGTAATGGGTTTGCTTTCTGGTTTTTTGGTTTGTTTTTCTTTGTATTGTGGTAAAATACATATAACAAAATTTACCATCAATATTTTTTAGTGTACAGCTCAGTGGCATTAAATACATTCATAATGTTGTGCAGCCATCACCACCAGCCATCTCCATAAATCATTTCATCCTGTAAAACTGAAATTGTATACCCATTAAACACAATAACTGCAAATTCCCCACTTTCCCCAGTTCCTGGAAAACGCCATTCTACTTTCTGTTTCTATGATTTTTGATTCTTCATGTAAGTGGAATCATTCATTATTTGTATTTTTATGATTGGCTTATTTCATTTAGCATAATGTCTTCAGAGTTCATCCATGTGTAGCATGTGTCAGAATTTCCTCCCTTTTTAAGACTAAATGACATTTCATTGCATTGTCTATAACACATTTTGCTTATCTGTTCATCAGTTAATAGATATTTGGGTTGCTTCCATGTTTTAGCTACTGTAAAATAATGCTGTTGTGAACGTAGGTATACAAATATATCTTTGAGACTCTGCTTTCAGTTTTTTTGGGTATATACCTAGGAGTGAAATTGTTGGATTATATCGTAGTTCTAGTTTTAATTTTTTGAGGAACCACCATACTGTTGTGCACAGTGGCTGTACTATTTTACATTCGCACCAAGAGTACACAAAGGTTCTAATTTCTTCACATTCTAGTAGCCATCATAATGGGTATGAGTGAGGATCTTTTCATGTTCTTATTGGCCATTTGTGTATCTTCCTTGGATAAATGTCTATCTGAGTCCTTTGCCCATTTTTGAATTAGGTTGTTTGGCTTTTTATTGTTTAGTTTTAGTTCTTTATGTATTCTGCATATTAATCCCTTATCAGATATATGATTTGAAAATATTTTCCCATTCCGTGGGTTTCCTTTTTATCCTGTTGACAGTGTCTTTTGATTCACTTTTTTTTTTAATTTTCATAAAGGCCTGTGTGTCTGTTATTTCTTTTGTTGCCTATACGTTTGATGTCATATCCCAGAAATCATTACTAAATCCAGTGTCATGGAGCTTTTGTCATATGTTTACTTCTAAGAGCTTTGTAGTGGTAAGCCTTACATTTAGGTCTTTGATCCGGTTTCATTAACTTTTGTATATGGTGTTAGGTCAGGGTCCAGCTTCGTTTTTTTCCATGTGAATATCAAGTTTTCACAGCACCATTTGTTGAAAAAACTGTCCTTTCCCCCATAGGAGGTCTTGGTACCCTTGCCAAAAATCATTTGACCACGGGGTGGCTGGTTACAATAGCTCAGATGGTTAGAGTGCTGGGCTCATAACACCAAGGTTGCTGGTTTGATCCACATGGGCCACTGTGAGCTGCACCCTCCACAACTACATTGAAACAACTACTTGATTTGGAGCTGATGGGTCTTAGAAAAACACACTTAAAAAAACAAATCATCAAGGGCCGGCCGAGTGGCTCAGTTGGTTGAGCTCACTCAAGAGTTTGAGCCCTGAGCAACAGCGGTTCAATGCCCGGCCCAAGCTGAGCTGCCGCTGAGCTGACAAAAGGTGGCAGGATGGCTCAGCTAAAAAAAAATAATAATAATAAAAAAAGATCATCTGACCATATATGAGAAGGTTTATTTCTGGGCTCTCTATTCTCTTCTATTGGCCAATATGTCTGTCTTTATACTATTACCACACTGTTTTGATTACTGCCACTTTATAGTATGTTTTGAAATCAGGAATTGTGATTCCTCCAGTTTTGTTCTTTGTTCTCAAGATTGTGTTAGCTATTTTGGGTATCTTGAGATTTCATATAAATTTTAGGATGGGTTTTTTCTAGTTCTGCAAAAAATAGTGCTAAGATTTTGATAGGGATTATATTGAGTCTATAGATTGCTTTGGGATATCAACCTTAACAATACACATCTTCCAATCCATGAACGTGAAATATATTTCCATTTATTTGTCTTTAATTTTTTCCAGCAATGTTTTGGAGATTTAACTGTATAAATCTTTCCCTCTTTCGTTAATTCCTAAGTATTTTTGATACTATTGGAAATGGAATTTTTTTGTAATTCATTTTCATATTTTTCATTGTTAGTGTGTAGAATTGCAGCTTATTCTTGTGTGTGCACATTGTATCCTGACACTTTGCTGAATTCACTTGTTAGTTAGTTCCAACAGGTTTTTTGTGGTATCTTTAGAGTTTTCTATATACAAGATCATATAATCCATGAACAGAGGTGATTTTACTACTTCCTCTCTAATTTATTTCTTTTTCTAGCCTAATTGCTCTGGCAACTTTCAATACAATTACTGATAGCTTTAAAGCATTTTTGTAACTTCATAAATTTCCCATTGCTTGATATAAAGCTTAAGTTGGGTTTTGTTTGTTATTTTGTATTTCAATCTTTGCAGTTTATCAAGTAATCTTAAGAGTTGATGGCAGTCCTGGAGGGGTGAGATAAAGGTATTTCAGATATTGATTATAGCCATTAATCAAAGGGCACTCTCACATATGCTCAGGAAAGCTCAAATAACCATAGATTTTTTTCTGCATTGATCTTCTTTACTACACCCATAAAGTCAGTTCATAATTCAGTTTAAAAGAGCATCATATTTAAAAACAACTTATAGAATGAAAATAAACATTCACTGAGTGCATAATCTATAATTTGGCACCATTTATTCCTTAGGAGAATTGTGTAAAATTTTTTATTTACAAAAGAGAAAACTAAAGTTCAGAAATATTGGTTACAAATGTGTGACATAAGTTACAGTGCTAAGATACTTTTCACATGTTACAGTGCTTATATATTACTTTCATACTAATTAATATTTGTTTGAAAGTAACAGAAAAAAGAAATAACTAATAGCAAAATGATTTGTAACATGATTTTTAAGTGCCATTTACACATCTTTCAAATTTGAGTGGATTGTAAGAGGTTTTGGTCCATGGAAAAAAATTATTCAGTACATTACTACAGTAATATCAAATAGCTATTAGATACTACTAATAGTAATGTCTAGTTATTGCTCTAGAAAACCCAGTAGCTTCTCTAAAGAAATTTAAAAGGAAAGAAATTCCTTTCAAGTCAATTCCCAAACACTATAGAGATATAAAACTCACACTACACAGACACAGAAACTAAAGAAGAATAAAAGTAAAATAAAATATGATATGGTGGTAATGGGTTTATGATGACTTTGCTCTCTTTTAACAAATAAAAGTCCTTTGTTGTTTTTATCTTTCCTTATTTTACAATATATAAACATCAGGAAGGAAAACATTACAGTGGAATTTGCTTCTTGATTGCACTTCTAGCCTCATTACAAAAAGTATCTTCCTTAGCCTCGGAACTGTTAAATTCTGGATGAACTTACTCCGTTTCTTAGAATTAGCTTTTTGGACTCTTTTACAACACAAATCCTTTGGTCTATTCTGAGTCAGTAAATTCTGTCTCCCAGGCAACTTTGTGTAAATCAAAGCTGAAGGTCAGAACAAAGTTAATGCATTACATTAAAGTCAAATAGGATTGCTGTGCATTTCAATTAGTGCAATTTAGTTTTATATACTTAAATGTCCCTATTACCATTGTTGGTTAATGCTAAGTCGTTTGAATCTCTTATACATTTAAAGTCTAAAGCATTTTATGAAAGAAAAACTAAATTTAAAAAAATTAAACGGAAGTTAAACACAAGACTCAAGTGATAAAATTTGATCTTTATTAGTAATGAAAGATTTTGAAATCCAAACAATGAGGTAACATGGCTCACTTGTCAAATGAGCAGATTTAGAAAACAATACCCAGTACCAGTAAAGGTGCAGAGAACTGTTTCCTGTTTGGGATCCATATTTCTCCAGCCTCTTAATTCAGGTTTTCATTATCCTCACTGGGCGGTCTCAATTATTCCCTTCTAACTCCTTTGGCTGGTCCAGCCTTGTATTTCTTAAATCCCATACTGCAGCCTGAGAAATACATCTAAAACACAATTCTAAACATAATACTACTTGTGTGTCTGTCTCTTAGTTTCCAAGGTGCAATAGTTAATAACGTATCTGCAAAGAAATAGCTAAATGCACGGCTGCAGTTCAATTTGTCATGGTTAGTACAGACAGTACAAAACTCCCCACATCCAAGGTTTGTTCCTCAGACAGTCACAGGAAGCCAAATTAGAATTACAATGTTGCTTAGAATAGAGACATGAGTTATATAATTCGAGTGGTTAAAGAAATCAGGTTAAAGAAGCAGAGCTCTCACCTCCCCAGCCATTTTCATCAGTCTGCACACTCTGCCTGGACAGCGTTTATATGGACATTAGCACCTTTTCATTTGGGGGTTCTATAGTCTCTACTCCAAACAGAACTTACCTTTGTTGACGAAAAATATCCAGCCTAAGAGTAAATTTATAAGAGTTTATTTGAGCCAAACTGACGACAATTGCCGGGAAGCAAAATCTCAATGGATTGAGAAAATGCTCCAGAAAATGGCTGTTTTACAACTTATTTTATACATTAGAATCAAAGGAGGAAGGTTACATGAAATCCATTGGTTATAGATTAAGGGGGTGGGAGAAAGCAAAGCGGGGAAATCTCTGGGATTGGATAAAAAGTAAAATGGAGAGACACATACTTCCTTTATATTGGTGGGTACAGCATAATTAATAGCACTTTACAGCACATAAAGATAGCATTTGGGGAACAAGATAATAATGAGGGACTTTGTAGTTTCCTGCTCTGGTGTGACGGGTTGTGCCCCTGGGGGTCCTGGAAAAAGCGATTCCTCTGATATTGTAAGAGTATGTTATCTTAGATGCAAAAAGACAACAGACAGGCTTAAGGTAAAGATTGACCTTTGTCAAGGAAGCTACAGGCCAAGGATGTGACTTTCTGCCATGGCCCACCTTTGTTAGGAATTTTTATTTTCATGCCATCCTCCGTGGTTATTTTCAGTCTCCTGAGCTTGTCAGGTTTAACATGTGGCCCCTTTTCTGTCCACACCTTTTTGTTTATATAGAGGAGCCAAAACTTTTTCTCTACCATCCTAGGGTCTCCAGCTGGGCATAAATTAACAGGAGAAAAGCATACAAATTTTATTTTCACATGCATGGGGCAGTCTTCACTGGAAAATGAAGACCCAAAAAGTAATTAGACCTAAGTGCTTATATACTAGGTGGAACAAAGTGTAGTAATTGTGGAAGGAAAAGTACCTAAAAAATATGGGGAGACTAAAGGAAGATAAGGGTTATTTTAACAGGGTTTATGGGTACAGATTCTTCTCAGCCTCAACTCCGTATCTCGGATAATAAGATTGTTCTTTTCCTCTAGGTGCAGGAAGAACATATTTTGCATGGGCATTTTCTCCTGTTTTCAGGAAAAGAGGGAAATCAGAGTACCTTTCTTACATCTGTTGTTTTTCAAGTATCTTTGGCTCAAACTAGTCAAAATGCCAGGTCAGCATATTTTGCATGATGTATTCTGAACCCCTGCATTTATATCATCTTTTGTTTTTTTGTTTTGTTTTTTTTTGTTTTGTTTTGTTTGGATGAGGGAGATTGGGTGAGGGAGAGGGAGAGATATATCATCTTTCTAAGTGAGGTATAATACCACTGGTTAGGGCTTTACTTATTAAACTTTAACTACATTCCAGACTCGCCTCACAAGATTGCACCTAGGTTGTTTTGATTGGATTTGGAGGTACTCCCAAACTATTTACTCTTATAGTTCTACAGTTTCCAAGTTCATCCTTACAAAGTCACTAATTTAAGCAAATATTTGAGTACCTATTCTATGCATAGCACTATTTGATGTTCTAGGAATAATCTATGACCTAGACAAATACTGTAGCCGGTTTTCTTCTTCTTCTTTTTTTTTTTTTTTTTTTTTTAAAATGCCCTAAGAGTAGCTTTCCCAGAGGGCAATGTTATTTTTCTTATTGTTAAGCTTTTGGGTGGCCTCTCACTGTTGACACTATTTCCAAAAATGGATTATTGGGAAGCTTGTTAAAAACTTTAATCATTTTATAGAATAAATAATCACCTCATAATTATCTATCGCATATTGGCCTTTTTAAAATGTAGCACTGAGGGGCCGGCCGAGTGGTGCGATGGTTAAGAACTGGTTTGGGACGCCAGAGACCCCGGTTCGGATCCCACATGAGGGCCAGTGACACTGCCCTCCACAGCTAAGATGCTGAACAACAGCACAACCTGGAGCTGGGCTGCTGTGAGGCGCCGGCGATGGCAGAGGCTGCAGCCCCTGTGGCAATGGGTTGCCATGGGCTACCATGTGTAGCCAGCAGCCAGTGTGAGCGGCCAGCAGC
>NW_017731707.1:406629-447742 GCF_001890085.2 Hipposideros armiger
TGTTCCCATCCCCCCATTTCCCCAACAAAAGTCTTTAAAAAAAAATGTAGCACTGAGGATGATCCTAATTTTCCAATCTCCTTAAATTTAACAGTAGATAATTTTACATACAAAGAATTATTATGTTAATTCATGTTAAAGGGTTTGATCAGGGGCATAGAGTTTAAAAGTTGTCATTAAATTGTTTGCTACACTCATATGCTTCTCTCATTCTTCTGTCAACTGACAGTGTTGGGCGTGAATCTGAGCTGTCTTTGAGCAGCAGTGGCTAAGAAACCCTTGTACCCTTTTGTGTTCCAGGGAATGGCTAAGCACAAAGCACAACCCTGGCCTCTCACATTCTAAGATGCCTCCATCCTTCATCATTCCTCCCATTTGGCACATGACTCCCTTGTTTACCTGCCTGGATAAAAGAATCCCAGGCCCCTCTCTTTTCTTTGAGGGTTCCTCATTAATAAATGTTTTCTCTATTGCAATTGTTTAAACAAATTAATCTTTTTAGTTGTCCAGTGTACTTTGTATTTCACACACCAAATCATAATGTTCAATGAATCCTTAACACAAAGTTGACTGGATTTTTGTGAAGATTAAATGTGTTAATATTTGTACATTATTTTGAATAGTGTTGAAACCAGAGGCCAAACTGAGTTTGGGGCTCATGCTGCCTGTGCTGTTCAGCCAATAGACCCATAAAGGAGTTGGATGATAGAATAAGTGTTTATTATCAGAGCTCTGGTGGTCTGAGAAGGCAGCGGGTTAACACCAACAAAAACTGCCTTAACATTCTCAGACCAGCTTGGGGTTTTTAAGGGAAAATCTGGGCTTTCCTCCAGAGGATGGTTCTGGGGGTCTGCATGGTCTTCTCTGTGGCCACGTGGTTCTATGGTGGAGTCAGCAACCCAGGAACAATAAAGAATTAGCCTGGAAAGAATGCTAGACCATTAGAGATTGTGATCAATAAGTTTAAAACAGGGAACTGGGTGGGACAGGGGATATTCCGAGCTCAAGCCACAGAGGGTTGATCTATTGTTAAGCTATAGGTAGGTCAAGTAAAGGTGAGGCCGGAGTGTGGAGAGGCCTCTACAGTGGGGATCCCAACCGGGCCCTGCTTTAGTATCAGACATCTAGTATGTGTTCAGCAGTATATTATGTGTAACACCTATACCATCTATAATAATTACTTAATGATTGTTAAATCCTAATCAGTGTTAGGGAAAAAAATATTATTTAAATTGTTAGAGAAAAAATTATTAATGACACTTGTTGAAGACGGTTTACAGACTTTACTCAAGAGGGATCGTTGAAATGGGTATAGAGAAATTGCAGTGGCATCTTGCAGTGGGGGAGAGATTGGACTCAAGCAAATACAGCATAGTCAAGTGAGAATTGATAGCCCAAGAAGCAAGGTGGGATCATTACTAAGAGGAAAGCAGAGGGGACTCTGTCCAGAACAACCTATCAGGATCCTTGCTGAAGGTGGGCCAGAGTGATCACACATCTCCTGGGAGATGGTGGCAGATGAGAAACCTAATTAGATATTGATAATGATCAGGTATAGAGGATGGAAGATTCTAGTTAAACTGACTTATGAAGATTTTTGCTAAAATTGGACAATGCTGAGAGGAAAACCAGAGTCCAAACTCAGTCCTAGTTCAAAAAAAGTTGAGCAGAGACTGAGTAGAGTTCAGTCACGGAGAGAATCTTTGTCACCAGGGAAGAAGGCTTGGGAAAATATACTCATCTATATATTGTATTTGCGGTGCTTCAGTCTGACCTAAATTGCCCAAAGGAGGAGAAGGAGGAAAGGGTTCAGGGGGAAGGGAAGGGTGGGAACAGGAGGACAACAAGGCTGAGAGAAGGAGAAAATATAGGGTTTATTTCTCAGAATTGGTATTCTAGATTCCTAATGCTACTTCTAGTGTGAGCACCTCCCCTTCCAATCTCATCATTGCAAAATGGTCTCCTCCGTCTCAACCTCCTTCCCCACTCCACAGCATTACAGCTCTCATGTAGCAGAGACCTCTTCCTTCTCCTTCAATACCTTCAGCCAACAACAGCACATTCCTTCTCTACATCAATATCCTCTACATCCTAGGAAGTGTCACAGCTCCAGTTCTCTTAGTCCCTATTTTCCTCCTTGATGCTGCAGACCTCCGTCTGTATTCCATCAGCCCGCACCTGCAGAGCCTTTACTTTAATCTTTTCATCATAATAAGCAATTCTCAGATTCTTGAACTCAAACCTCCGTTTTAACAAAATTTCTGTTTTACGTGCCATATGTCGTCCACTTTTACCTTACGGAAGCTAACTTGCTTTTTACCTCCATCACCATTTGCAGCTACTTACCCGTTCCCTCTTTCACAGCTTAAAAGTTACATCCTTGCCTCCCAAGACTTTCTTCAAACTGCAGTGTGTCAGGGATGTATTCAGCTTCAGGGAAGAGAAACCTCAACTGAAATTGGGTTAAATCAGGAATCTCTGAGGGCTTCAAAGTGAACTAAGATAGCGATCATTTAGTCTTTGGAGTGGGCATTTGGGGTGTGAGAGGTTGTCTCCAGTCCTAAGTAGCTGTATCCAGCTACCTACATGTGGCATATAAATATTATCATTTCTTTGTGTATCAAAGTATAGGAAAGGTAGATGGAAAGCACTGGCTTAAAACCTGAACCAAGACCTGGGGTAGGTAGTTCCAGGCGGTGCTGTGGCTCAGCAATGTGATTGGACTCGCAAGCTCTTTCTACGGTTTTGGTCTCTTATCCCTATCAGGCTCTCATTGTCCTCTTATGTGTTGCCTCACCGTATCAAATGACAGCAGCACCTCCAGGCCTCAAAACCAGAAATCACCTCTGCTTGTATCTCATTGGTCAGGACCATGTCACATGACGACTTTAGTTTCAAGAGAGGCTGGGGAATTGAATGTTTAGGTTTTATGACTGCTATAATAAAGTCACATAAGAAAAAGACAGAAAGGTGTGTGAAACGGGTGTTGCATGGGCCAACCTATTATAACTGAGACACTGAGATGCCAAGATGACAATATTTAGTACAGCCATCTCTAGCGGAAGTTCACGCCCTTGACTTTCCTCACCATGCAGTGGACCTACGGTAGCTGGCTCAACCCTAAAGCTTCCCCGGTTTCTGCTTCTAGCCTCCTCTTAATGCTGGAGGGAGAATGAGACCAATCGAATTACTAGTTCTCACTCTCCAGTTGAAATTTCATCTTATTGCAGCTCAGCTTTTCTAATACAATCCTATTTGTGGCTGTTACTGGTCTTGCTTTTCAATGCCCATCCCTTTTCTTCATAGGAATAAAAATAACACCAATGCTATCTTGTGTCATATAAAAGGTCAAACTCCCCTTTGTGCTATGAATAGCAATAGCAAAAGCAGAGAGAGGAGTGGGACCTGGTCAGGAACCAGTCCAGAGACAAAAGCATCAAGATTGTAGACAGGGCTATTGTGAAAACTTAATTTGAAAGGAACTGATCAAGGTTGCAGCTGTTATTTCGCAACAAAATGAAGAGGCAGAGCAAGAAGCCTGCAGGGCTTGCACTGCACGTTTGTGGGTTATGTGGGCTGCAGTGGGTTCTGACCTACATTGTGCTCTAGCCTCGTCTCTTCCGAAGGCTTCTGGTCGTGCCCCCAAAAATGACCACAAGTATTAGTCACAGTGCTCTGAGCCCACCACGTGACAGATTAATGCAACTAACGACCTCCACTGTAGTTTGTCCTAAGTTTCTATGTATTTCCTTGACATTTTCCTTGTTTCAGTCCTACATGTCTAACAACTCACAGAATAACCCCACTCGGAGGTTTATGAACTGCACAGGAACATTAGCATGATATTGGGAACAAAATGGCAAAGAACGTCACCTGCATTGCCATCCCCATGGGTAAGGTTCCAATTTGTAGGGCACAAGCTGTAAGATCACAACTTGTGCCCTACAAATTGCACAGGCTACTAGGAGGAAGAAAGGTGTAGGATACCTTGAACTGGGGCCAGGACTGAATTTTTGCCATCTTGGTTAGAAGGGTAGGAGCTGAAAATTTGCTATTTCAAAGCTGTGGATAGTTTTTTGTTTCACAAAAACATGGAAATGTATTTCGGACAAATAACGCTTTATTCTGATTAAACCTCTTGATTTTTTTTTTCTAGTCATGTAAGTATACAGCAAAGACTACTATTATAAAAAGAAGAGGTTTTGTTTAATTATGTAAAAGATTGTTCACATGGTAGACAAGAGTTGAATTTCCACAGATTTGGTTCTCTTGAGTGAATGTCTCCCCTGAGATTAGCACTCCTTTATACCTGAAAAGGGTTGCTTTTCTTGGGACATGTGAGTTGAGGACATCACTGATAGAAGATAAGGACCTGGGGCCAGAGGTTGAAGGACCTGTTTCTGTAAGACACATTCTGAACAGTGCTGCTTTCAGCTCCAGATTGTGAAGTGAGATACAGAGCTGAAGAGACGGACTCCTCTGCCCAGAATCTTTCATCAACTAACATGCTGAGGAATGTCAGCTTTTAGAACCTCAGACCTGGAAACAACATATTGAATGCTTCTTGGTTCTCTCTCTCTCTCTCTCTCTCTCTCTCTCTCTCTCTCTCTCCCTCTCTCCCTCTCTCCCTCTCTCCCTCTCTCCCCCCCACCCCTTCTTCCTTCTTCCCTTCCCCCATCTGTCTCTCTCTCCCTCTCTCTCCCATCTTTCTGTATCTCTAATCTCTGCTGTGTCTGGTGGTTTCTTTATCTCCTACTGCAAATAAGCATTCTCCACAGACAAAAAATAGGAGCACCGGTGTCTATTTTCAAAAACTTCTAACTCCAGTATCCAAAAGCAAAGCCTTTCTTCCTATCTCTGTCTGGTGAAATAGTATGATGTAGATCACATGACTTACCTCATCAGAGGGAGAAGTACCCTGACTGACCTGGGCTGAGCCACATGACCAGGGATCTAAGCTTTGCCACTAGGAGAAGGTGTGACCAGGAATTGGCCAGTAATCTGACTGGTGTCCTTGGCAGCTAAAAACAATAGCTAGCATTTTCATTCTATGAAAAGCTGAGTAAGATTTATTTCTCAACTCTGGGCACATATCCACTGCTTCAGAGCCCCATCTGTGCTGCCTTGGTTTCTCAGGCAAGCCCTTAAGGAAAGAGAGAAAAGACATGTTTTCCAAACCTTGAACATTAGCACTAGGAAGGGAACGCAAACATTTGTGAATGAAGGAATAAATGAAAATCCCTAACGCATTCTCTCCTGGACCTTTCCAATCATCTACTTTGTTTACCTTGCTCCTTTTCTTAATGTAGTGGAAAAAAATGTGTTACCTATAGCAGGGGATACAGGTAAGAGGAGTTGTCTTACCTACCCTGGTTCCTGGCTGGATAACAGGGGAAGAGGTTTGAAGGATACAGTTCATCCTCAACAACATGAAATTGAGCCATTCAATTCCCGTAAGTTTGTGAAATAGGAATCCAAAATCTTAGATTTTTAAATGTGTTAGCATAAATGTAATCAAGTTTAAACTGCTTATAGGATTAGAATAGACTTCTAACATTTATCATTTTATTGATAAAATCAGGAAAATTAATTTTTAAAAGAGGGAAAAATAGTTTGTAAGAGTAATATAACTGCAATTATATTAAAAGAATTGCTTACCACAGATTCCTAATAACTGTTCAGAACAATAATAATTATGCTTTATCATTAAGTATGTATCAAACTTACTTTGCAAATTCTTTTCTTTCCAGTTTTATTGAGATACAATTGACATATAACATATTAGTTTAAGGTGTACAACATAATGATTTGATATATGTATTCTGAAATGATTTCTGTAATAGTTTAGTAACATCCATTACTTCATGTAGTTACAAATTTTTTCTTCTGATGAGAACTTTTAAGATGAAAAATTTTGATGAGAACTACTCTCTCAGCAGCTTTTTTTTTACTTCTTAATTAATTAATTAATTAATTTATTTATTTATTTATTTATTTTTATTACTTTCAGGTGTACAAACCAATGCAATAGTTATACTTTTCCCCCCCTCACAACATGACAACCCCCCTGCCTCCCCTCCACAACCCCACCCCCAATATCATACATATCTATTATAATTCCGTTGACTCCACACCCCACATTGTACTCCACACCCCATGACTATATATATATTCAATTATAGTTGACATACAATATTATTCAACATCAGCTTCAGAAATACAGTGCGGTGGTCAGGCCTCTACACTGTCCATGAAATGGTCTCCCTAACACGACATGAGACCATCTGGCCCCCTAAAAAATATTTACAGCATTATTGATTATATTCCTCAGACTGTCTTTTCTATCCCTGAGGCAACATTGTAACTACCAATTTGTATTGTCTCGTCCCTTCCCCTTCTCCCTCATCCCCTCCCCCTCCCATCTAGCAACCATCAGTTTTTCCTCCATGTCTCTGAGACGATTTCTCTTTACTTTGCTCATTTATTCAGTTCTTTAGATTCCACATATAAGTGAGATCATATGGTATTTGTCTGTCTCTGACTGACTTATTTCTCTTAGCATAATGTTCTCTAGGTCCATCCATATCATTGCAAATGATAATATTTCCTTCTTCTTTATAGCTGAGTAATACTCCATTGTGTAAATGTGCTACGGTTTCTTAATCCAGTCGTCTACCGATGGGCATTTTGGTTGTTTCCAAGTCTTGGCTATTGTAAATAGCTCTCAGCAACTTTCAAATGTATAATACTATATTGTTAACTATAGTCACCATACTGTACATTACGTTCCCAGAACTTATAACTGAAAGTTAGTACTTTTGACCACCTTCACCCATCCCCCCACCCCTAATTAGGGATATTGGCCTGTAATTTTATTTTCTTGTGATCTCCTTGTCTGGTTTTGGTATCAGGGTAATGCATTTCATAAAATAAGTGTGGAAATGTCCCTTCTTCTTCTATTTTTTGGAAGAGTTTGAAAAGGATTAGTATTAATTCTTCTTTAAATGTTTGGTACAATTCACCAGTGAAGCCACCTGGTCCTAACTTTTCTTTGTTGGGAGGTTTTTTATTACTGATTGAATCACCTTATTAGTAATTGGTCTGTTCAAAGTTTCTATTTCTTCATAATTTAGTCTTGGTAGGTTTTTTTATGTTTTTAGAAATTTATCCATTTTTTTCTAGTATGTCCAATTTGTTGGTGTATAATTGTTCATACTACTCTCTTATGAACTTTTGTATTTCTGTGATATCAGTTGTAATGTCTCCTCTTTCATTTCTGATTTTATGTATTTGAGTTCTCTATTTTCTTGGTGAGTCTAGCTAAAAGTTTGGCAATGTTGCTTATATTTTCAAAAAAAACAAAAAAAAACAAAAACAAAAACAGCCCTTAGTTTTATTGAGCTTTTCCATTGTCTTTTCAGTCTTTATTTCATTTATTTCTGCTCTGATCTTTGTTATTTTCTTCCATCTACTAACTTTGGGTTGTATTTGTTCTTCTTTTTCTAATTTCTTGAGATATAAAGTTAGTTTGCTTATCTGAGATACTTCTTATTTCTTAATGTAGGTGTTTATCACTATGAACTTCCCTCTTAGAACTGTTTTTGCTGTATCCCATACATTTTGGTATGTTGTATTTACATTTTCATTTATCTCAAGATACATTTTTATATTTTTTTTATTTCGTTTTTGACCCATTGGTTGTTCAGTAGCATGTTGTTTAATTTCCACATATTTGTGCATTTTCAAGTTATCTTCTTGTAATTGAATCTGAGATGAGAAAGGAGAACAAGTGTATATTTATGTCAATGTTATATTAACCTTTTAGTTACCATTTCTTGTTCTCTTTATTTGTTTCTGTGTATTCATGTTACCACTTAGTATCATTCCTTTCTCCAATACAGCTTGCTCCCACCATCTCCTTTGCCCTGCTTTTGACAAATATATGAAATATCTATATTTCACATGCCTAATAATACAACTATATGTGTTTTATATACTTGCTTTTTATATTTGTTAAGAGAAGAAATGTCCGTTTATACTGTCTTTTATAATTACATAACTATCTTCAACATAATTGGTTTATCATGTGGATTAGAATTGCAGTCTAATCCATTAGAATGGATTACTTTATTCAGCCTGAAAAATGTCCTTCCGTTTTTCTTATAAAGCAACAAAGTCTCCTTTCTCTCTCTCTCTCTCTCTTTTTTTTTTTTTGTGATGGTGGTGGTGTTGGGGGGGGTAGATTTCTATATTTTGCTCTCATGTTTCAAAAGATAGTTTTGCTGGATATAGAATTTTTGGCTGATGGTTTTTTATTTCAGCACTTTGAATGTGTCACCCCACTGCCATATAGCATTCATTGTTTCTGATTAGAAATCAGTTGCATCTTATTGGAGTGTCCTTATATTGATAAATTATTTTTCTCTTAGTGCTTCAAGATTTTCTGTCCTTAACTTTCAGCATTTCACTATGTAGTGTCTATGTATGGATCTTCTTGTATTTATCCTACTTGTAATTGGTTCAAGTACTGGGATGTAGAGATGTGTCAATATTTTTCATCATACTTAAGATGTTTTCAGGTATTATTTTTTGGATGTTTTTCTCTGTTCCTGTTTCTTCTTCTGGCACTTGCATTTAGTAAATGTTGATGTGCTTAATTGTGTCCCACAATTCTCTAAGCCTCTGTTCATATTTCTTCATTCTTTTTTCTCTCTGTTCTTTGGACTTTATTAATTCTATTGATCTATCTTCAAGTTTGCTGGCTTTTCCATCTGTTCCTTCAAATCTACTATTGATTCCCTCTAATGAATTTTTTCATTTTAGTTATAAATTACAACTCCCAAATTATCCATTTGATACCTTTTTAAAAATATGGTTTCTGTCTTGTGTCTATATACTCTATTAGATGGGACATTGCTATTATATCTTCCTTTACTTCTTTAAGCCTGGTTTTCTGAAGGAAGGATGTATACTTCTAAGAATTTATTTATTTCTTCCAGGTTGTCCAATTTTTTGGTGTATAATGATTCATTAGAGTCTCTTATAAATTTTATTTCTGTGGCATAATATCCTTTTTTTGTTTCTCATTTTATTTATTTGAGTATTTTGTCCTTTTTTATTGGTTTTCCTAAGACTTTGAACACATTTACAATAGTTAACTTGAATTAAATTTAACTTGTTAAATTCAACAATCTGTCCCTCTCACAGGCAGTTTCTATTGCCTGCTTTTTTTTCTATGTAAGACACATTTTCTTGTTTCTTTACATGCCTTGTCAAGTTTTTGTTAAAAACTGTAAAATGTGTATAATAGATTATAGCAACTCTGAACACCTATCCTCTCTTCCCTCACCCCCAGTTCCATGTATTGTTGTTGTTATTTGTTTGTTTAATACCTAAATGGACTATTTTAGTGAAGTCTCTTTCTCCTACAGTGTAAACCTCTGATGTTGTTTTTCAGAGGATGCATCCTTGGGCATATTCACATCCCCTGGGATGACAGTCATTTTAATAGGGCACTCCCTTTGACTGTCTCCTTTCCTGCTGTTAGCTTTCACCAGTTTCTGGGTAATTGCGCCATAGTTTTTGATAATGCCTTGGGGGCATAAACTGCTTCATGACCTGACCCAATAAAATTCAGCTGCTTTTTGAGGAATACTTGTTGAAGTCAGTATTCAAGGCTCTGACCCTAGGAAGGCTCTTCTTAGCTATGCTTTTCTCTGGTTTTCTCTGATAAACTAGCCTGCCTATAGTTTAGCTTGTATCTCTCATGTGGCAACCAGCTGCTTCTTAACTGCTTACCATCAAATCTTCCATATTTTGAGAGTACTCTTAGGCTTGAACTTCCTATAGTCTGTTTCAAATAAAGTGAGTTTCTTTGGGAATATCTTTGGAGCTCTTCGTTTTAGAGCTCTCCCTCTAATCAAAATCTCTGAACCTCCGCTCCCAGAGCTGGGGTAGGGAGTGACACACTTCTTCCTGAATGACATCCTTTTTTTAGGAGTAAGGCAGTAGCCTCTATTTTCAGTTTGCCACTTCCATCATGCAACTACCATGCTGTGAATGAGCTGGGGCAATGACTATTTGGGATTCAGTATTTACAACGTGCTGAGCCTGATTAGAACCTCCTTTCCTATGAATGGGGCTGGGTGGAAGAAGAGAGAACCTTTTGGGCCACACTTGTATGGAATTTAGTCTCTGTAACATATAGCTAGGGTGTGTGTGTGAGAGAGAAATTCAAGTGGTCTGACCTTTCTAAGAAGATACCATAGTACTGAAATGGGAGCTGTGGGGAGTGGGAGCCCTGTGTTCTCCCTGAACCTAGTTTGAATGGAATCTCTTGCTATGAGTAAGGAAGGTGGGAGAGGGAGCATGTTGTGGTTTCAATACCACAGGCTCTCAATGACTTTACTTTTAGTCTATTTTCTTGAATAAACGTGCCTTTATTTGCTTATGTTTTAGAGACAATTCCTAGACACTTTAAATGGTTATATTAAAAAATAGTTTTTACTACTTATGCTTGTTTCACATGAAAACTGACTTATGGAACATGTCATGCTGCGTTTCAGAAAGTGGAAGGTTCAAGGTGTTTTTGCAAAATTCTCTCTACATTCTGCTGTGTATGCTTGCATATATTCAGTAAAAGGAAAACCATGGTGTTAAAATAAGTTTTTATCCATCAGACATTTCAATTTAGGAACCAACATGTGAAAGGTATGGAAAGAACACCTGTTGAAGTTATAGACTTTTATGCCTTTTTTGTTGTTGTTAGCATTACCTAATGGGCTATAAAATGATGCTAAGGCAATGCCGATTTGCTAGGGCCTAGGGAATGGGTGAATCAGAAATCTAATATGTATATTATTTCCTTTAGGGGTGATGAAAATGCTCTGTATCCAGATAGAGGTGACAGTTGCACATCATTGTGAATGTAAATACCATTGAATTGTATACTTTATTATAGATAAAAAGGTGAATTTTATGTTAGGAGTTTTACCTCAATGGTTAAAAAAAAAAAAGTCAGCCCAGATTTGGCCCATAATTTATCGGCCCTTGGTTTATAACATAAATTTAATTTTTACATACTTAATAGGAAATGCTTTTATTATTGTTATTTACATTTGAAACATTACATTTAAATATATATTAAGTAACTTATGTGAAAGGTAAAATCATTGTAAAAATTTTTCAGTGCATTTAAATGATAGTTAATGCAAATTACATTTTCCGAGATAGTAATTATTTTTGGTGCTTTACAATGTTAACACATTCATCCTTCAACAACCCCAAGAGGTAGTTAATACATCAGTTTGTCTGCATTTCACTAATGGGGAAGCTGAGGCATAAGGAGGTTAAGAATCTTGCCACATCCCGACATAACTCTGGAGTGGTTTTTCAGGGACTTGAATCCAGGCTGTCAGTGTCTAGAGTGTAGGCTGTTAACCACTATGCTATCTACGGTGACTCACCTTTCTGGGTTAGTTATCTACATAATGTAAGTAACATTTATAATTTCCCACTTATATAGCTATATCTTAATTGTAATGTTACTACAAAGGTATAATTAAAACATGTACAATAGAAATATTGTTCCAGTTATCTATTACTGAATAAAAACTGGCCTTAAATATAGGGGCTTAGAGAAACAATACTCATTTTATTTTTATCTCTCTCGTAGTTCTAAGTGTTGGATGGGCTCAGCTGGGTGATTTTTGCACAGGGCTTCTCAAGTGGTTACAGTCCTATGGTGGCTGGGGCTGTAATCATCTGAAGGACATACCTGGTGATTGGTTTGAGAGGACTCAAACTGCTGAGACTGCTTAAGCATATGTATATATCTCTCCACCAAATGGTCAGTTTACCTTGGAGATTTGGGATATGGTAAAGGGCTTCATAGTGAGTAGGGAGGAGAGAGAGAGAGAGAGAGAGAGAGAGAGAGAGAATGTGTCGTATTTTGTAATAGCCATGGAAGTTAAGCTGTATCACTTGTACTGCATTCTCTTTGTAAGACAGCGACAAGACTTACTAAAGTTCAAGAGAGGGGTATTACTTTATGGGAGTGGTATCAAAGTAGTTGTAGTCATGCCTTAAAATCACCACAAACGTAAGTGTTGAAGTAAGCCAACAGAAGTCCCTAAGCCTTGGAGGATTGTATATTTCTAGAAATGTATCCTTTTTTTTCAGGTTTCCAATTTGTTATAATTGTTTGTAATGTTTCCTTATAATCCTTTATATTTCTGTGGTGTTTGTTTTCACTTGTCCTCTTTTGTTTCTGACTTAATTTACTTGGACTCTCTTTTTTTCTTGATGAGTTTGGCTTATCAGGTTTATCACTTTATTTTTTATCTTTTCAAAAAACCAGCTCTTGGTTTTATTGATCTTTTGTATTGTTTGCTTATTTGTTTTTTGGGTGTTTTTTTTTAATTTTGTTAGGAACTGCCATTATTATTCTTCCTGCTTTACTTTCTGTGACTTCCTCTCTCCCCACTCCTTCCTCCTATTGCTGCACGTCCTTCAGGTCTCATATAACTATCAATGATGTGAAATATTTTCTATGATCCCTGCTGGATGTTCTCTAGAATTGTGGTCTTTCCTTATAACATTTTTTACACAATTATTATTACTTGCTTAAATTCTATCCTTCTAAGTAGAACGTCAGTTATGTATGGGTGGACACTGTTTCTCTGCATATCCAGCACTTATCTCTGGACTATGTTAGTCACTTTAAGAATATTCTTTGAGAGGCAACCAACCACATGGGAGAAAATATTTTGTAGAAAGGGCAAGTATCCAAAATATGTAAAGAACTCATACAACTTTACAATGAAAAACCAAACAATCCAATTTAAAAAATGGGCAGAGGACCTGAACAGACACTTCTCCAAAGAAGACATACAAACAGCCAACAGATATATGAAAAAATGTTCAACTTCAAAAAATGCTTAGGGAAATGCAAATTGAAACCACAATGAAATATCATCTTGTAACTGTAGAATGGCTATTATCAACAAGACAAGTAATAACAAGTGTTGGAGAGGTTGTGGAGAAAAAGACACCCTCATACAATGCTGGTGGGAATGTAAATTGTTACAGCCACCATGGAAAATACTATGGAGATTCCTCAAAAAATTAAGAATAGAATTACCATATGACCCAGCAATTCCTCTTCTGGGTATCTACCCCCAAAACATTAAAGCATTTATCCATAAAGGTATATGTGCCCTTATGTTCATTGCAGCATTAGTCACAGTGGCCAAGACATGGAAACAACCAAAGTGTCCTTTAATATATGATTGGATAAAGATGTGGTACATACATACAATAGAATATTACTCTACTATAAGAAAAGATGAAATACTGCCATTTGAAACAATATGGATGGATCTTGAGATTATCATGCTAAGCAAAATAAGTCAGACAGAAAAAGTCAAGAACCATAAGACTTCACTCTCAGGTGAGATATAAAACTGAAAGCAACAAATGAACAAGACGAGCAAACAAACAAAAACTCATAGACACAGACAACAGTTTAGTGGTTACCAGAAGGTAAGGTGGAAGGGGGGTGGCAGGTGTAGAAGAGGGTAAAGGGGGTCAAATATATAGTGATGGAAGGATAACTGACTCTGGGTGGTGAGCACAATGCAATGTAATAGATGATGTATTATAGAATTGTACCCTTGAAACCTATATAATTTTTTTTTGTTTAGGATTTTGTTTGGGAATTGGGGAAGGGGAACAGCCAAGTTGTTGTCCTTCAATCTTAGTTGTGGTGGGTGCAACTAGCTCAGCTCCCAAGTCCATTTGCCATCTGGCCGCCTGATGGCTGCTTGTGGCCACTCAGCTCAAGGTGCCATGTTCACTCTTAGTTGCAGGTGGGCGGAGCCCACAATCCCATGTGGGAGTCAAACCGGCAACCTACTTGTTAGGAGCATGTGCTCTCACCAGCTGAGCCATCCTGCCACCTGTTGGCAGCTCAGGGGCAGCTCAGCTCTGGCGCAGCTCACTGGCCCATGTGGGAATTGAACCGGAGACCCTGTTGCTCAGAGCTTGCACTCTTAACCAACCAAGCCACTTGGGCAGCCCCAAAACCTATATAATTTTGCTAATCCTTATCACCCCAATAAATTTAATAAAAATTTTTTAAAATTTTTTTAAAGAATATTTTTTTAATGAATGAATGACACTTTCTTATGTGAAAGTGAGTTCTTACTTACTTGACCCTATTTCCAAAGTCTCACAGGCAGAATAATTTATTTGATAATGATCATGAAATTCAGATTCTTGTAATGGTATTTAAGTTTTTAATTGGCAGGTCATTTTGCCCAGCTTTCCATATCTCTCTCACTGTGATCAAATATCCTAAATAAAGAAAGCAGATACATTCATACTGAAAATGCAAAGTAAACAAAGCAAACAAACAGGAATATGTTACCTTAGGCAGGGATTTATAAGGCTGAAGTAGAGTACTACAACAAATTCAAAATGTGATAAGAGCAGATGAGGAGTTTTTGTTTTTCACAGAATTTCATATTTTGCTAATATGAAGGCATAAAACAGCAACAAAGAACAATAATAGATACAGTAGTGAATATTCCAGGGTAATGTTGATATTCTAAACAGTTTGATAATTTGGGGAGGATTTTAGGATAAATGCAACAGAGGTCAATAATCACAAAATTTTAAGGTTAGAGCAACATCAGTCAATGACTAAACATAGTTAACATCTTTTTTTTTTTAGCTGAGCCATCCTGCTACCTGTTGGCAGCTCAGCGGCTGCTCAGCTCGGGCTGGACTCAAACCGCTGTTGCTCAGAGCTCAAACTCTTGAGTGAGCTCTTAACCAACTGAGCCACTTGGCTGGCCCTCATAGTTAACATCTTTTATAGGACTATTACTGATTATTAGCATTTTTGTCTTGCAAATGAATAGATACTGGTAAGAATGGAAGAAAGGAAAATAACATGCATAATATTAGCTACATGCTTTAAAAATTGTGAACTATGCAGAAGTTTAGCTCAAGTAGTAGCACTAATGGTCTAAATCCAATTCAAACCCACATAGTTCATTAATCACAGATGCATGGTATTAAGTCACAAAAAGCTTCAGAACACATTGTGTTGATTTTGAAAGGTGATTTGCATCTTCTGTGATTTCAACTTTATCTCCATTTAACTTGCTTACAAAGTATGCATGATGTATTTATATTTAAAATCAGAGCAGCAGTCAGCAGTATTAGTCTCTAGGTGGTTTTTTTTTTTTTTTAGTTTTGATAGTTGCAGTTTTTCTTCAACACAAAAGAACCACATCAACAAATTGATCTTTAGAAACAAACAAACAAAAAAAAAACAAAAAAAAACTCTTTTGTAGCAGGAAACAAATTGCTTGTTCTTGAGAACTTGCCCATAAGGAATTGAGCAGAAGCAGGTATACATATATCATTTTGATCTTTTTGTTAATGTTTCCAAACAACATCCTTTGAAATCAGAATCACTTCTTATTCATTTTCATAAATTCTCCTGTGGTTCTTCATTGCACATCAGTGATCAAAAATGATATGTAATTCTCTATTCCCTGCCCACAAAACCTGAGTAGGCTCTTCCTGTAAGTTTAAGGGAGTTTTTCCCTAACTCATGGATTGTGCAAGAATGAACTGCTATTAGGTTTGACTGGTCGATTGTAGATGGGTTATGGTGTGGTATATTGAAGGCTATTGAATGCAACTCACAATGCCAAATCAAAATCTTTATTCTTTTAGTATAAAAAAAGATAGATGAGGAAATTCAAGATCCCCAAAGGTTCGAATGAGCCACATTTCAGCCTTCCCCTTTAACTCACATAATGTTGGGACTCCCTGAAGGGAAAAAGGCAAGCAAATGGTAGAGAAAATGAGAGTATTGTAATGTGACTATACCAGGTAATTTTCTGAAAGGAGCTTGGAATAATGTAGCCAAAGATGTTCAAAAAATGTCTTGATTTGAAAATACAAATATGTATGTATGGATGTATGTATGTATGTTTTATATATGTTATTCATATACATGATAAAGTATACATTCTGAATTATAATCAGGTAGTAATCTAATCACTATAAAATGAAACATACATTTGTTTCAACATGCATGGTGTCTTTTTAATTGGAAAAGAGCAAAATAAAGCTATATTCATTTGTTGGGGAAAATAGAATGTTTAAAATTTTGGTTTTGTAGGCTGCACCAAAATATCTTTGACATTATAATGTGTGCTTCAAATGATCATGATGGAATATTCTTACTGAATATATAACTTGGGCCTATACTCTTGAGCCTCAGTTAACTTATCCATAAAATAAGGACGTTATAGTCAATTCTCAAAGTTATTGTAAAATTTAAGTAAGATTATTATTAGTGCTTAGATATATAGTGGATTATGTGAAATAGCCCTTTTGATTAACTGTATGATTTATTGATTTTACTTAACTATATCTTTTACATTAGCTCATTTTCATTGGGCATTTACTATGTAACAGGAACCATGCTAAATATCTATGTTAAGTCATTTAAACCTCATAATAACCTTAATATCTGCATTTTACAGATTAAAAAAAAACTGTGGCTTAGGGAAGTTAAGGAAATTGCCCAATATTATATAGCTAGGATGTGGCAAAGTTTGAATTCAGATCCAAGCAGTTTTACCCAAAGTTTTCATCCTTACCTAGTCTACTACAACACAAATCTGAAATTCCTTGATTTTGAAATTATAAAAACATCGTTAGCCTGGTTATAAATCAATTCATCTAAGAAATTATTTTGGCTATTTTAATTTTTGACTCTAGCAAAAAAGAACTGTAGAACCAGCTGAATATATTTTGAATAACATCCAAAAATTAAAACATTGTCATTGCAGTTTTTCCTAATGCTATTACCCTGGTTGATAGTGCCACATTGAATAACTCCTAAACTTCTATTCAAAAGTATGGAATTATACTTTTTATAGTTATATAAAAATAGAAGTTTTTCAGGTTAATTCATGTATTCATTACAATTTGACTAGCTCAGTCTAGAAAACTAACAATGTTATGAGAAAGAATCAAGCAAACTGTAACAGATGAGCAATATAAATAGATACTCTTTCTCAGATATTATACTGGCATAATTCATTGTATTAACTGTTCACATGACTCCATTCATAGGTATAAGATGAGACGAGGATTACAAATTTTTAGTTTTAAAAATACTGATTGTAATAATTACCATATTTCCCCATGTATAAGATGCTCCCATGTATAAGACACACCTTAATTTTGGGGCCAGAAATTTGAAAAAAAAAATGTATTACATAAAGTTATTGAACTCAAGTTTTATTCATCATAAAAAAGTGAAATTTGAAAAAAGCCGGAAATGCAAGTAAAAAAATCTACAACCACTGTATAAGACACCCAGTTTTTAGACCCCAAATTTTTCCAAAAAGGGTGCATCTTATACATGGGGAAATACAGTATATAAACAATTTATTAGTTATCTTGGCTGAATCTAAAAGGGCTATATTAATTGACAAAATACATTGGTAAAATTTTTGGATAATTTTATAGCAAGTATCTCTCCAAAGCTACTGCATTACCAACACAAATAAAGTTCAGTAAAAGTTAATTAGTGCTTAATATCTTCCTACTAGCTACCAGAAAAAGCAGAATAGTACAAGAAATGATATTTTTAAGTGTTTATGAAGTACAGAGGTACACAGAGGAGGGGAGGATTTTATGTAGAGGTCAGTCAGGAAAGCTTTAGATAGAATATAACAGAATACAGCTTTGAAAGATACGTAGAAAGAACGTTTTCAGGTGGTTTCCATAAATAAAAAAAAAAACATTCTAGGCAGAGGGACAAATATGAGCAAAAGTACGGAGAGTATGAAACAATAGAGTAATTCTGAGTAATTGCATGCTCTTCAACACTCCTGAACATGCATTTTCAGAAAAGGAATGGCATGAGATGTTAGTGGTAAAGCAGATGACTAATGAAGGCTCTTATTTGACATAAGTAGAGTTTGAGCTTTACCCAAGGTCAATGGGGAAACACTGAAAGATTTATATCAGTGAAGTAATGTGATCATCCAGCATTTCTAACAATCACTTCCATCACTCTAATGGAAGGCCATTGTATTATATCATTATGAAATATCTTTCTTTGCTTCTAGTAATACATCTTGCATTAAAACCTATTTTGATATTAGTATAGCTATACCAGTTTTATTTTCATTAGAGTTTGCATGGGTGTAGACTTTTTAACGACTTTGCCTTCAAATTTTCTGCATCCTTATATATTTAAAAGGTTTCCTTTGCAGCACATAGGTAGGGACTTTGCCCCCCTCTGATAGTCTTTCATCAGAATATTAATTCATTTATATTTAATGTAATTTTACTAATATAATATTTGCTTTCTATTTGTCCCATCTTTTCTCTATTCTTTGTTTCTTTCCATTCTTTTGCACTTTTTAATTAGTCAGGTAATTTTTTTCTTCATTCTTTTCCTCCCCACCATTAGCTTATTAGTTATACTATTTTAGGGATTACTCTAGAGCAGGGTTTCTCCACCATGTTATGATTAACATTTTGGACTGAACAAACTTTCTGGGGTGGAAAGGGCTGTTCTGTGTATATTATAGAATGTTTAGCATCATCCATGGCTTCTTCCCACTAGATACCAAATAGTACCACCAACCCTCCCACAATCATGACAATCAAAAATGTCTTCACATATTGTCAAATATCTCCAGTGGGGCAAAATCTCTCCCCTTGAGAACTACGGCTCTAGAGCTGGGCTGTCTAATATTTTAGCTATTAACCACGTGAGAGTACTTGAAATTCAGCTAGTCCAAACTGAGATGTGCTGTAAGGGTAAAATACTCACCAGATTTTGAAGACTTAATATAATTTTTAAAAACCTCATTAATAATTTTTATTGATTTATAAAATCTTACATGTATTCAGTTAGAAAATATAGTATTAAAATTATTTCACCTGTTTCTTCTTACCTTTTAAAGATATACCTGCTAGAAATTGAAGAATTACATATGTGGCTCTCATTCGTGGCTTGCATTATATTTCTATTGAACAGCACTCCTCCAGAGACTGTGACACACCTCCTTCACTTATTAGAGTCTACTATAAATAAGTACTTTTGCAAATTACTAAACAATGCAAAAACTTTAGAACACTTTCACTCGGTTAAGTGCTCCTTTCCTCCTTTTGTGCTATTGCTATCAAGTGTTTTAATTACAGATACTATAGATGTCATTTGACATTACTATTATTGCTTTATACACGTAATAGTAACCTACATTTGACCCTTTCTGTTGCTATTTACTGCTTCCTGCATGTCCATGCTTCCATCTAGGATCACTTCACACCCTAGAAGCATTTCCAGCGCTCCTGGAGGCTCCATTATACCTCTCCTCATCAGTGTTTCCCTGAAGGTAATATCATCCTGACCTTTACAACCATACATTAGTTTTGCCTACTTTTGATCTTCATATAAATGGACTGATACAATATGTACTGGTGGGGTTTTTTGCCTGGTTTCTTTTGCACAGCCCTATGTTAATGAGATCCATCCATTTTGTTGCATATAGCAGTTTTCTGAGTAATATTGCCTTACATGAATATGCCACAATTGGTTTATCCATTATCATATTGATGTAGATTTGGATTGTTTCCAGATTACCGAGATTATGAATAAAGCTGTTATGACCATTTTTATTTTATTTTATTATTATTATTTTATTATTATCATTAGTTTTTGGCTGAGCCATTCTGCCACCTTTTGGCAGCTCAGCGGCAGCTCAGCTCAGCCTGGAAATCGAACCAGCAACCCTGTTGCTCAGAGCTCGCACTCGAGTGAGCTCTTAACCAACTGAGCCACTCGGCCGGCCTCTGTTGTGACCATTTTTATATGTTTACTTGGTGAACAAAATTGCTGAGTCATATAGTACACTGTTTAATAGATTCTAGCAAACAAATTTCAAATCCTTTTTTTTTTTCAATTATTCCATGACAAATCATGTCTTCCAAATGTTCGGTTCTTTATAGCTTTCCTTGTATAGTTCTAAATTAACAAAACTAGCATTTTGGTTGGTCCATATGGAAGCTGGTAGTCATGTATTTCCATAAAGATTTACATATCTGGAACATAGACAGCACAAACACCAGAAGGATATCAATGAAACAAAGATAGCATATATAATTTGAAACTGGAGTCAATCTGGTTTTACTGGTTTAAAGATTAGGCTCTGAACTAGGACTATAGTGATAGAATCTGACCACCAAATTTGCATTCTGCCTTTTCCACTTACTAGTTGTGTGACATTGAGAAAGATGCTTAACCTCTCAAAGCCTCAGTTTTCTTATTGATAAAATAAAAATAACAGCAGTACCTATTTCATTGGGTTGCTATGACAATGGAATGAGATAATGTTTGTAAAGTGCTTAGCATAGTGTCATGCATATAACAAACCATACTTCAATATGAAGAGATATATAACCAGACCAGTTAAATTACATGAAGGTAAAATTGATATGACCATTCAAACCACTTTTGGATTCAAATTTAACACACCTTTTACCTCTGTCTAAATGCCAGGTGAAATCAAGTTGCAACATTACTTGCAAAACAAATTTTATTACCAAAATAAATTCAACTTTGAATGTTTTTTCTTTCCTTATATCTCCCCCCAAAATGAAAAGATGAACTTCCCACATAGACTGACCATCTTTTTGTCAAAGCATATAAGTGGCTATTTCCTTGTTTAACTTCCTTAGAACATGTAACTGAAGTAACATGTACCTTCCAAACTAGGGGAAAGTTATATTATCTAAAATGATTTATATAAAAGCATATGCCATATTTTACCAGGCGATGGGCCACAATCAATCATACTGCCAAAAGATCTAGGTACTGCTCCTTTTTAAATTCAGCATGCTAGAATACTTCTGCAGAATTAATTCTTCTAAACCAATAACAAAATTTGTGTTTGACCAAAATGACAACTTCACTCCTGAAATCAATGAAATTTAACGATTCAAAGGCTAAATGTTGTCCAAAGATAATAAGCAAGTTTATATTCAGTGTTGAATAACTGAAGCATTAACTTTAGTTTATTTTACCTTCAGAGATTTTTTTGAACTATTTTTTTAATCTTATGCTATTACTAACTGAATGCGCTTCATTAATGTGCACCAATACATTCAGAAAGCATTCTTCTTTCCTCAAAAGTCTGCTTGATTACTTTGTGATCAAAGTCTGTTGTTACTTTGTGAGGGGTGAAAAGGATAACTATTGCATTGTTTTGTACACCTGAAACTAATAATAATAAGAAATAAAATTTAAAAAATAAAAGAAAAAGAAGTCTGCTTGACTTCTGTGCATGGAAGAGAAGAAACTTGTTTGCTCTACACTATCATTTCCCTTATATTTTACAAATTGGAAATTTTGAAGATAAGATAGCCACATGGTGTTCTTAAGACTCAGTTGTAGGTGGCAGGAAAAAATTACAAATTATTTGGTACTCAAAACAAACATTGGCCAAGTAACTGCAGTGCACAGGCGTGGTGCTGGCTTAGACACAAATCAGGGGTTTCAAATCGCATCATCACAGCCATCACCGTTATCATTTCCTTTGCTCTCTCTATGTCTTTTTCTCTATATCTCCCATCTCTCTCATCTCTCTGAGGCGAGGTACCGTATTTCCCCATGTATAAGATGCACCCTTTTTCGAAAAATTTGGGGTCTAAAAACTGGGTGCGTCTTATACAGTGGTTGTAGCCAACGTTTGGGAGTTTTGACAGTGATGAGGAGTTGTAAGAATTTTATGATGAATAAAACTTGAGTTCAATAACTTTATGTAATAAATTTTTTTTCAAATTTCAGGCCCCAAAATTAAGGTGCATCTTATACATGGGGAAGTACGGTATATTTTTGTTGTTGTTATTGCTGTTTTAACAAATTGCCACAACTTTAAATGTTTAAAACAATTCAGATGTATTCAGAGGAAGGTCTGGTACTCAGAAGTCCAAAGTAAGTCTTGCAGGGCTAAAATCACAGGGTAGGCAGGGCTAATTCCTTCTGGAGGTTCCAGGGAGACTCCGCTTTTTGCTGTGATGGTTAATTTTATGTGTCACTGTGACTGAGCCACAGGGTGCCCAGATGTTTGACTAAATATTATTCCTGGTGCATCTGCATGGGTGTTTCTGGATGAGATTAACATTTGAATCTGTAGACTGAGGAAAGCACATTGCCCTCACCAATGGGGGTGGGCCTCATCCAATGCTTTGAAGGCTTGACTAGAATAAAAAGGCAAAGTAAGGAAGAATTCACTCTCTCTGCCTGTCTTCAAGGTAGACATAAGTGTTCTGCCTTCAGACTTGAACTCAAACTGGAGCTTATACCATCCGTACTCCTGGGCCTCTCTAGCTTGCCTTGTGAAGATCTTGGGACGTCTCAGCCTTCATAACCACATGAGCCGATTCCTTAAAGTAAATCTCTTTATATATACTTTTTTCTGTTTCTCTGGAGAACAGAAAAATGCACATGCCTCCTCCAGCTTCTAGAGACTGCCAACATTGTTTGGCTTGTGACCACATCACACTAATCTCAACTTCCATGGTCACTTTGCCTTCTACTCTGACCTCCTGCCCTCTCTCTTATGATTACAGCAGATCCACCCCACATGAAATATTCAGATAATCCAGGATAGTCTGCTCATCTTGAGATAACTTAATCATATGGCACAATCTTTTTTACTCTGTAACATATTCACAGGTTCTAGAGATTTAGAAGTCATTATTTACCTAGAGATTTAGGTGGTCATTATTAAGCCAACCACAGTGGTGTCTTGTTCACCAACCCTAGCAGCAAAGTCCTAGAAAGAACTCTTATTGGTCCAGCTTGGGTTACAAGCCCATCCCTAAACCAATTACAATGGCCAAAGGGATATCAAGACTTGGTCAGTCAAATTTGCATGTTCACTTTTTCTGAGGGATGGAATGAGAATGTTGTGGCAATGTTCCTGCCAGGGCCATAGGAATTGGAGAGAAATGCTCCCCAAAGGAAGTGCTGTCATTACCAGGAGAAGAGAGAGGAGATGGCAAAAAATATTTATGCTCACTACATACTATTTGAACCACACTGTCAACCCTCTTTAATAATAGCAATAGGACTATTCTTGTTTAAAAATCCTATGTATGAGAATGTGTACTTGCTTATAATGTTTTTATTTTGGATCAAATAAAAAATCAACAACAAACAACAACAACAAAAAACAGTGAATAAGGGCATGGGATTTAGAGTCAGAAAAATCTATATGTCTAGCCTGACTCCACGCTTTCTGGCTATATAACATGAGACAAGTTATCAAAATTCCCTGACTTGTAGTTTCCTCACAGGTAAAGTTGATTACAATATTGGACATGAATATTTTTCATGTTTTCTGACTACCCAGCACATTTTGAAAACATCTTTACCATACTGGAATTTCCCATTTAAGAGTCCCATTTCCAAAAGGTAGAATGCAAAAATTAAATTCCCAGCCCCGTGTAGCTGGTCCTCGGGATCTGACAGTGGCTTTGGCTTCTCCAATCTGACTCACACATGCCCAAATTTGACCAGTAAGTGAGCAGCAGCAAGAGGAAGAAAACTGCAGTCAGAATCCACTTTTGCTGAAATGGGGTGGGGAAGGGGTGAAGGGGCGTGGACAACAGTGCTGCTTCTTTCAGTGGTAGTAGCAACAGTGGCCTAGTTTCTCAGTGGTTTCAAGGTCCAGCTCCTGGCACAGAAGTGGCCTAGGTGGGAGCTGGGAGTTGGCAGCACCTGCCCTAATGCTCTGTAAGGCAGTAATAAAAACAGCAGCTTCCTCTTTGGGCCAACTGTGCTGTGTGGTTTTCAGAATTGTTCCTAAGAGCTTCACTTCAAGTTTCGTTTTCCAGGCCTCCCAACAATTTCTATGAGCCAACCAATATACTTTTAATAAACTCCCTTTTCTGCTAAATCAGTTAAAGAAGTTAACTTCAGTTGCATGAAATTAAGGTTGATGGCTGATATAGCCACCTCAGAATGTGAGTGTTGTAACTAAACAGATTACAATGTCATACAATTTGGCTTCCTCGATTTGCCTGTACCTAGCTAAGATCATCTCCCAAATACAGTATCTACACCCAAAATCTTGTTTCAAGGTTGGCTTTTGAGGGAACCCAATGAACACAGACCCTATGACTGGAAGCTCAATCTCAGGAAAATAGTTACACATTGACTTTGAACATTTTAGATAAAAATAGGGCATTTAAAATTAAAATTCCAAAGTGAATGCCCTCATCGTTGTTTTCTTCAAATAAAAGTGCTAAAATGCTGAATTTTATTTTTCAAGTTTTAATATCATTCCCATGACTTTCTAAACCATTACTGTATTTGGCATACACTATTTATTTTCCATCAATATGTTGGCAAAATTTTCTAAAGGAAACCATCTTTTAACATACCAGCTTTTTGCTTATTCCAGAGGTAAAGGTTTAATATGTGTTTAGCTGAAAAAGTGCTGACATTTGAGAATGCATTTAAAAGAATAAGATTAACTTTCTGTAGTATTCTACTGATTGGAATGTAGTTTACAACAATGCTTTTACAGAGAAGTTGAAAACCTTAGACCAAGAATACGTGAATGGTTTTCATTTGAGCAAATTAAGAGAATTGATTCATCTTTGTTGCAAAGTGATCCAGTTACATTTAGTCAGGGAGCATTCACAATGTTTGGGCTCAGTGTTTCTGAAAACCTAAAAAGAAAAAACAAAAAACTAGAGCACATTTTCCCTGCAGCCTCTACCTTGAAAATTCAATTAAGATTTATTGATAAAATACTGCACCAGCTAAAATATGTTATCCTAACTTAGGATATCAGTAAGCATTTCTGTGATTTTTATGCACCATAAATTATATAGTTTAATTTATGCCTGTCTGATGTCCAAATGTGTTGGCAAATGAGATGCCTTAAGGCAACATGTGGGGATAGAATATAACTCGGTTAATTTTGAAAAGAAGTGTCACTTGTGTTCTAATCATAACAGAGCTTATGTGGATGGTTTTAACAACTTGCGTACTAGACTCGTTATGTTTATATAGTGGCTCTTCTGTCTCTCGTCTTTTACCCCTGGCTGATCTACCCACACACCATAAAGACAAACCAAAAACACCAAGAAAAGTTCTAGGCAATTGCCTCCACATTTTCCTATTTGTCTCTCCCCAAACTCATACCTCCGCGGGCCTGTTTTGATTTTTGATAGCCTGCATGTGTAACTGAGTTCCAGGGGAGGTTGGACTTAGAACACTGAGTGAGAAGTTGGCAGCATTTCTGGGTGTAGGTACCTGAAACCAGTCCCCTTGGAGATCTCTGTTTTGTTCTTAGTCATGTGAGATATTCAGGCATCTGTTCTGTTGGGGGTAAATCTCAGAACCTGATGTTTTTCCTCAAGACTTCTCAAGTCTACAGAGCTTGCCTCTAAGGTAAGGTGTGGAGAAATTAGCAATGCTGATGAAGGAGCCCCTTGGGAACAAAATAAAGCAGAATCTGAACGACTTCTTTTTGGAGGCTTAACATTGTTAGAAATTTTCTGACAGATTGAGGTGGTTCAGTCCAAGATATATCGTTGGAAAATAGCACCAAGGTCTTTGAAGGAGAACTTTCTCTCGCAGTGGTTTGTGCTTAGGACCCACAGCCAGTCAAGAACCTAGATGTCCAAAATAAGCAGCTTTGGGCAAAGCACATATGAGAAGCAGGAAGGCACTCCAGTAGCTCCTAGTGACGGCCTAGAGTGTGATCCGTGTGGGAGATGAATGGCTGAACGTGGGCAAGTAGAAGCTTGAAGCTGGTAAAACCATGCAGGGCTGAAGAGATCTAGAGAAGAGAATCACTGTAGTAGTAGATAGGTGTTCCTCCGACTGGGCAGTACAGGTGTTCAGTAGAGACACCAGGTGAATAACAAAAAAAGTGGTGCTGAAGGCCTCAATAGGCTTTTGGTTCTCTCTCCTCACTTCTTTTTGGAAGCTAAATTGACCATTGTGGACAGTTTGCTGTGGGGAGGCCACAGGAGGCAGACGTTGGTGTTTCTGCAAAGATGAGAGTCAGGTGTGCCAAGCTGACAAATTAAGTTGTGGTTTCCAGCTCTGCTCACTGCTAGAGCTTTGGCAGTCTCCCTTGTACTCCTGTGTTTCTGGGTATAAGCTACATGTATTGCAAAACCTAGATAAAAGCTCTATTTTTTTCCTATGGGAGATAAAAATAGAGCAGAAAAATATAGCTGAAAATTTATTTTTTAAATACCCACATAACTCAAGATATTAGAATATTTAAAAAAAAAAAGGCCAGAAAACAATATATAGATTTATAACAGCGTGTTTTACAAATCTCAAAGTGTTTAGGTGAGCAGCAAGGGTCTAGCTAACAGAGAAAGACCCTGAGACACAAGATTGAATGAATGATAAGAGAAGGCCATTTTCAGTTTTACAAAGGATAGGTGGTAAATAGGAGAAGGCTTAAACAAAAACAAGACAAAATGTAGCCCAGAAATTGAAACTGTTTCATAACTCTGTACTTTAAAAGCAGATTCACACTTCCACTCCTTATGTGGCTGATAACCAAAAAAAACACAAACTTTTGGACAAAAGTATGTTAGAAAACGATGTAAAAGAAAGCATCCCATTTATAAAATCATATTTTAAAAATAAAATATTTAGTAGTAAACTTTTAAAAAATTAAGAGAGAGTTGGAGAAAATGGATTAAAAAATTAATAAATGGATATATAGTTTGGTCTGGTATAGAAAGATTCAATAAAATAAACATAAAAATTATCTCAAAGTTTAATAGGTTAATTCAATGTCATCCTCCCAAAAAATCCAAAGAAGTTTCTTCTTTTCTCTTTGAACTTGAAAAGTAATAGTAGAATTCACCTCTAAAAGTAAATGTACAAGTAGAGCCAGAAAATTTCTGAAAAAGATTAATATGGAGGGAATATGAATACCAGGCATAAAGATGTGTAAAGCTTTAATGTTAAAGCATGTTATTACTAGCCAAAAGACAAACAGGTCTGTGAAACAAAAGAGAATTCAGAAATAAACCCCCAAACAAATAGGAATTTAGTACATAATAAATATGTCTCTCAAAATTATAGAAGGAAAAATGGATTATTCAGTAAATGATATTGGAACAAATAAGCTAGCTATTTAGAAAGATCTCAAAATAAATTCCAGATATATAAATACTTAATTATAAAATTGAAATCATAAAAAGACTAAAAGAAGAGTTGTTGGGGTTTTTTTTACAGTTTAGTGTAGGAGACTTTTTTTTTTAAGTTAAAGTTTATGGGGGTAACAATGGCTAGTAAAGTTACATAGGTTTCAAGTGTACAATTCTGTAATACATCATCTATATGTCACATTGTGTGTTCACCACCCAGAGTCAGTTCTCCTTCCATCACCATATATTTGACCTCCTTTACCCTCTTCTAGTATCTCCTTTCTCCCCTTGCCTTCTGGTAACCACCGAACTATTGTCTGTATCTATGAGTTTTTGTTTCTTTGTTTGTTTTGTTCCTTTGTTGCTTTCAGTTTTATATCCCACATATCAGTGAAATCATACGGTTCTCGACTTTTTCTATGTGACTTATTTCACTTAGCATAATAATCTCAAGATTCAGGCCGGCCGAGTGGTGCGATGGTTAAGAACTGGCTTGGGATGCCAGAGGGCCCCGGTTCGGATCCCACATATGAGGGCCAATGACACTGCCCTCCACAGCTAAGATGCTGAACAACAGCTCAACCTGGAGCTGGGCTGCTGTGAGTCGCCGGCAACGGCGTAGGCTGCAGCCCCTGTGGCAGTGGGTTGCCATGGGCTACCGTATGTAGCCAGCAGCCAGCGTGAGCGGCCAGCAGCCGCAGTGAGCAGCCCTTCAGAAGCCGGCGACTGATCTGCCTCGCCCGGGAAGAGCGCAATGATGGTGCCAACTTGGGCCAGTGAAGCAACATCCTCCACAACTAGAGTGAAGAACAAAAGGACAGCAACTTGTCTGTTCCCCTTCCCCCAATTCCCCAGCACTGTTCCCATCCCCCAATTCCCCAATAAAAATCTTTAAAAAATAATAATAATAATCTCAAGATTCATCCACGTTGTCGCAAATGGCACTATTTCATCTTTTCTTATGGCAGAGTAGTATTCCATTGTATATATATACCACATCTTTATTCAATCATCTATCGAAGAACAGTTTGGTTGTTTCCATGTCTTGGCCACCATAAATAAAGCTGCAATGACTACCAGAGCACATATATCTTTACGGATAAATGTTTTCAGGTTTTGGGGGTATATGCCCAGGAGAGGGATTGCTGGGTTATATGGTAATTTTTTGTTTTCCTTTTTCTTCTCTCTCTTTTCTTTTTTAGTTTCTATATGGTAATTCTAGTCTCAATTTTTTGAGGAACCAGTGTAGGAGACTTTTTATAGGAAGGTTGAAAATCCAGAAGTCATTAAGAAATAAATTAATACATATGACTACATAAAAACTTAGAACTGCTGCAAGACCAAAGCAAATACAACAATTAAAGACAAAATACAACCAACTAACTGGAGAGAAAACTATTTGCAACAAATGATAGTAAAGTTCTAATTTCTTTAACAAAGTATTAACACTTGCTAACCAATAAGAGAAAAAGCAACAGAATAGACAAAAATTGACATAGCATATAGATTTGCAAATCAATTTAAAATATTTTATTTAACAAAGAAATGATGCAGACACAAAACAAAGTCTCTTCCATGAATCTTGATTCTAGTAGGCAGGCTTGATTCTCATCTGGTAAACTCTTGTATGGCAATACTAGATGCTTATGACTTGTGTCCAATCTGGTCGGTACCAATGCCCCTTCCAGTTGTTAAACAGTTTAAATACCATCCCTGTGAGTAAGGGATTTATGGACAATAAATTAACAAAAATATATAGCAAAGTTTCTCAACCTTTGCAGTGTTGACATTTTGGACCACATAGTTCTTTGTGTTGCGGGCTGTCCTGTACATTGTAGGATGTTTAAAGCATCCCTGGCAGCTACCCAGTAGATTGCGGTAGTAGCAGCTCCTCCTCCCCAGTTGTGATAACCAAAATTATTCCTAGATATTAACTAATGCCCCTCTCCCTGTCTACAACCACAGATAATATGCCAGGTAAAATGTTATCAAGTTGGGTGGAGAGAGAAATAATAGAAGGAGATGTATTTTCAATAGGGTGGTAAGGTAAGAGCTCTGAAAAGATGCCATTTGAGCAGCAACCTGAAATGAGTGAGCCATGCTGCTACTATACAGGAGAGAGAATTCCAGGCAGAGGGAACAGCCACTGCAAAGGCACTGAAGCATAAGCCAGTCTGACATGAGGAAGAGCAAGAAAGCCACAGTGCTTGGAGCAGAGCGAGAGAGAGATTGGTTGATGAGGTCAGAGAGGGAGCCAGGAGCTATCAATAGATCTTTTAGGGTCTTGTAGCCATGGTAAGAAATATGAATTTTACTTTGGATTAAATGGAAAACCACAGGATGGTTTTGAGAGAAGAGTGATATGATCTATCTCGTGTTATCAGAACAAAAAGGAATAAAATAGCTAAGACTCTTATGAAAAAATAATCGACTTCAGTCATAATTAATTCAAAGGACTTTTAAAAAATTGATATACCACTTTTTTCACCTAGGATATTAGCAAAAATGAAAAAGTTGAAATAGCCAGTGATGATGAATCTTTAAGGAAGCAGATGTTCCTCTGCTTTTAATGGATGTAAATTGGTATAATTTCTTTGGAGAACAATTTGTCAATACCTATTAATATTTTTAAATTGATGCAATAATTCCTTTTAAAAGAAACTTAACATACAAATATGTCTACACAAATGTCTAAAAACATATTATAAAATTACTTCTTGCCATATTTGAAATAGTAACAACTGAGCATTTTGCTCAGTGTTCACCAACATTGGACTGTTTATATAAATTACTACAAATCCATATATAATAGAAACTGTGAAAAAGTATAAGGTAAATCTTTATAGGCTGATATAGAAATATCTCCAAAAAATATTGTTAGTTTAGAAAAATTAAAAACTAAGTACTAAAGCAGTTTATAATTCCATTGTTATTTAAAAGAATGAACATGGCATATATGTGTTTACTCTAAGGATATTTATTTTCTTTATATCTGATTCTGATTTGTCCTCTAATTTTCACTAAACATAATACAAGATGATTACCAATGAATGGTTCCTTTTGCTTGGGTGCTTGATTTTTATAACTTTGCTTACTTTGTAGATTTACATTGGAAAACTTTGCTTTTTTAAGGTATGACATTCTTTACATTTATATTTTCATGTAATTTCATAATAAATATAATAATTCTATAAGTGGAAATTCTGTACTAGCCAATGGGCAGGAAATTCCTGGAATGCTGCCTAAGAAACTGTTAGTAACGGTTATCTCTGGAGAGTGGAAGTAGAAGTGAGTGGGATGGGAGACTTTACATTTCATTTTGTACCTTTATGTATTTATTAAATTTTTAATCATGTGCATATTTTCTATAATGTTAATAATTTAAAGTGAAACAAGAAAACAAAGTCTTCTAGAAAAATCCATGCCATCCCATGAGCAGCCTCTATACCAGCGGCTTTGAACTCCTGTCTCCTGGGCCTGTCTCCCGTTCCTGGCCTAGGATTACCTCTTGGAAATGATAACAGATTTTGTTTTCCTGGTTTTTATTCTCAGTACTCTAGCTCCATTTGCACTGGCTCTGGTTCCTGTTTTTTCTGGCACTCCAGGCAACCACCTCAGGTGATTTAACCTGTGGCCCATCTGTTTGCTTAACTGGGATCCAAACCTGGCCTTCGATGAAAGAGGGTCAGACCAAAGTCTCATAAACTTCTGAGTGCAAGCAAGCAATGCTGTCACTTAGGATCTGCTATTGTAAAAAGATGGCAATATTTAATAGAATCGACTTCATTAAGATGCTCAATAACTATCACACCAAATTTAGAATTAAAGATTAAAAACTGGTTGCTGTTGTTTCATACTTTTATTAGGAGGTTATAAGATTATTATGGATTTTATATCGTTTAGACTGTGTGAGCAGATGCATTGGATTAGCGGGCATTTTGTCCTTCCAAAATGTCCATGGATATTTGGTCCTGTCCAAAACACCCATGGAGACATTTGGTCCTCACAGTTAATATGTATCTTATTTTTCACCAAGATCTGAACCCCAACCCACCTACCTAACCAGCTGGCTACGGAAGCAAGAAGGGTTGTTATTGGCGATACAGCCACAACACAATTATTGGGCCAAACATGATGGTATTTTTAATGTATTAATCCTGTAAATAAAAAGTATAAATAAATTATGGGCTATTTGAATCTTGGTATATTTTCTAAGCATAGACATTTTTGACAGGATAAAATATCAAGGACCATTTGGAGTAGACCAAATATCTCCGTGGATGTTTCAGACAGGACCAAATGTCCTGCAATGGATGCATGCTTGCTCAGAAGATTTGCTCACACCATACAACAAACATAACAATTATAAAATAGTACATGAAATTGGTAATTTTTTTTTCTTACCAGCTTTCAATGAGCCCATTTATGATGCCACACAGGCCAGAGAATATATGGGAATGTTGTTTCAGATTGTCTTGGGCTATATGTAGTTTGCAAGGGAGAATTTCTTATCCTTCTGCTAACCATCCTTCACCCCATGGTTGATTTCCTCTCCCCATTCTTAAACACCACTTTCCTAGCCATTCCTCCCACCTCTCAAGTTTAAGTTAAGTATTTTTCATCTCTGCTGCTCTGATATGTTACCCTGAGCTGTTAACAAGTAGCCAGTAATAAATGATGGCATTCTTGACATTTTCACAAGGAATAAAACAATGTGTATAGGTGTACATGTCAATTATTTGATGTCCAAACTCATTTCAGGCTTTTCCTAACCTTTATTTTTTTCCCTTTGTATCTAACATCTATTTCTAAGCAGAGTTTTCTAGATAAAAATGTCTTGATTTGTTGACATCTTCTAGCTAAATAACTGTCAGATTCCCATTTGACCTTTATGCTTTCTTCAGTTCTAAGTGGATAACCACTAAGGGAGGAGAAAAAACAAACAGATATTCAGAACCAGCCTAAATAGCATATGTTTTTTTCCTACTCTGCCAGGGCTGGCGGCATTGCAGCTCCAATTAATAAATGTGGTTTGCTGCAGCCAAATACAGTTATTATTTTTCAGTAATTATATTAAGAAAATATTAAAAGGATTACTCAGGTACCCTACTCTTTCAGGACAGATGAGGTTCTATAAAATTGTCTGAAAAGCTAATTTGATGAAATCATACTTGGTATTTTAATTACAGAATTGGAGTATTACCATGAAAATCAAATTCTCCAGTTGCCTGAATCAAAAGCTTTCAGGAAAGAAAAGATTGCTATGGTGATCATTACTGTGGTTTGCTGGGTACTGTCAGATAATAGCATTCCAGACCATCACTACACCTAGAGATTGGCTGTTTTTGCCTTCAGGTATTGAATATTTAGATGGATCTTAGCAGTGCCTTCCCTACTTCATGATCTGTCCTTTCATTATTTCCTTCCACTATAAAACCTTAGAAATTTCTGTTTTGCCAGAGTATGTCTGGGTACCAGTAGAATCCTCCTTTTAAAATGTGCTTAATTAAAATAAATAAATAAAAATACATTAAATTTTTTTAATGTGCTTATGTATAAATAGGTTCTTAAATTTAAGATACATGCATTTACAATATGGTTTGAAAGTTTCTTAAAATCTAATTTTAATTACCTGCTTTGTAATCTGTATATTTTGTGAACAAATACAATAATTAATGATTACTAATAATAAGGTAACTCATCAATTTTTTGTTTATTTAATAGCCATATTATCAGCTCTGGCAAAGAATAATTATCTTACAATTATTACATTATATTTCTCTTTTTTCTTTTCAAACCTTCATAAAACAATTTCTCTAAAACTAAAAACAAAAGCTAAAACATAATTTTGAGCCAGATCTTTTTACCATACATGCCTCATGTATGTTCTTCTAGAACTTCCTTTAAAGTGGTGACAGGCCAAAAGATGGAAGAGGGACGTAATAGAGATAAATCAAAATTTCACTGCAGCTATTTATATTATTATAAACTAAATTTACCAATCTTAAAAGAGCAGTGATAGGAAATAGTGAGAAAGAGATCAGACAGAGTAAGTAAACTGACATTTGAATGAAAGGCTGAGAAACTTAGATTTAATCCTACAAATAAAAGGAAGTCAGTGAAATTTCCTGATCAGGGGATTGACATTATTAAAAATTATCTTTGCAAAGATTAACCAGCAACTCTGTCACAAATTAATAGGAGTCAAAAGATATGGGAAAGAAAACGATACAGGAATCTGGTTATAGTCATCCTAGCCAGAGATCCTGACCACCTGGAGTAAAGTGGTTTCTAGGCAAAGGCAGATAGCATTTATGAAATATTATGAAGGAGAAATGGGCAGAGTTTGGAGATAGATTGTTATGGGTGACAAATGAGCGGGAAAGATAAAAGAGACCCTCAGGCAATGGACTTGTTAGTGCAGCAAAATTAACACATTTTTTAATGTAAGGACATCTTTTTTATTATTAAAATTTATTGGGGTGACCATGATTAGTAAAGTTACATAGGTTTCAAGTGTACAATTCTGTAATACATCATCTATATATCACATTGTGTGTTCACCACCCAGAGTCAGTTCTCCTTCCATCACCATATATTTGACCCCCTTTACCCTTTTCTACTATCCCCCATCCCGGGACATCTTTTTAAGAAAGCCGTAGCCACTTATAGGATAGTAGTTGTAATTTAAAAATCCAGGGATGGAGCGAAATGCATAATAACAAACAGCTGCCATTAACTCAATAATGCTTTTAGATGAAGTTGTACTTTATGAATCAAGCAGCCATATGTACAGTGTCTAACTCTTCTGCATGTTGACAGTGGTATGAATGCTAACCTAGGAGTCATGCAGTACACAACCTACCCTACTGTACACAATGGCTGTGACTATAGCATCTACACATCTTTGGAAACTGTTGAGCAAAACTTGAGGAAACCCATGTATTCAATTCTCAGATACTATCTAGTTCAAAATGGCTTCAGGGATGCTTTGCAAGGATGCTTCTTAATTCCCCAGGAGACAGTCATCCATAGATTAGCTACCAATTGGAGAAGACACAGAAGGACTATATTGTTGTGAACAGTGAAGGGGAAGTTCATGGGAGGAAGGACTCTTTTTCCCACCAAATCCCTGGTCTCTCTGCTTTCTAAGTAAGGTAAAGTTGGGGCTGAGAATTATCTACTATACAATATTAGTTTCCTAGGGCTGCTATAAAAATTACCACAAACATGGTGGCTTAAAATTTTTTCTCTCATAGTATTGGAGGTCAGAAGCCCCAGAAAAGGGGTCAATAGGGTTCTGCTCCCCCTGAAGGCCCTAAGAATCCTTGCTTGCCTCTTCCAGCGTCTGGTGACTTCCAGCAATCCTTGGTGTTCCTTGGCTTGTCACTATATTGTTCCAATCTCTGTCTCCATCTCCATCTTCACACAGTCTTCTCTGTGCATCTTTGTGTGTCCTCACCTCCCCTATGAGGACACATGTCATTGAAGTTAGAGCCCACTCTAATCCAATCTGACCTTATCTCAAGATCCTTAGCTAATTATTAATACGTCTGCAAAGACCCTATTTCCAACTAAGGTTACATTCTGAGGCTCTGGATGGACATGAATTTTGGGGGGAGATCATTTAACCCACTAATATACCTAAGGAAAAATGTAAATAGTTCACAGGCATACTCTCACATCTCTTAAAGAAAATGTTACATTTTTTTACAGTTGCTGAGTTTGCCAATGTAAAGAAGCAATATGTTCTGATTCTGAAGATAGGAAAATAATAGCCACAAGGCTACACTGGGACTGGGTTAAAAAACAAATGTTTTGTTTGAACAAAACAGCGCAGCGCATTAAAGAAACAGCACCGGGCAAGGTCTCCAAGCTCCTGCTCTAGCTAATGAGAACACAGCCTTCCCTCGAGTGGTGACTTTTACACAGATACCTTTCACTACTTCTGATAGACAAGTCCTGCTCTTATTTCACCATGAAAAAAGGAAATCAAGGAAAGAAAATAGGACAATTCTGCAGGCTTGTTATCTGACTTTCTTTTCATAAAAACAAAACCCTTTGATTTTGTTGTTAATTGATGTTTAAAGTGCATAATTAGTTACTATCATGATCTTTCCTTTCTTCCTTCAGTTTAGCATATTCATTCATTGAAGCCTGATTGGAATATTTTATCTGAAACACGCTGATGATTTATTAATGTAGAATGGAATGTGTGGGTTTTTAAAAATATTAGTTTATAATTCATTTTGAAAGTAGAGTGAAGCTGTGGAGCTTTAAAAAATTCATCACAGTTTTTTCACTAACATGAATTCTTTATCCTTTCCATAAAGAAATAGAAAAGAGGTAATAAGAGCAAGGATTTTAGATTTTAAAACTATGTTCTTTCTTACTCATTGCATTTTCATGTAGCAAATTAAAGGAATAATTACATCCTTGTGGAAATTCAGTAACCTTTTCCTATTTAGAGGCTAAATTTGTTCTCCTGTCTAAATTAAATTAGAGCCGAAGAAATCAGTTTAGCCAAAATAATAGGGGCTAAATCAGTTTAGCCAAAATAAAGAGAGGACTAAAGCCCTTCCCCAGCTACTGAAGCGCTGAACAAAATAGTGGTTAAAAAAATAATTATAATATGATGCATGCTGCAGTGGTGATATTTACATATTGATATGACATAATGCAAGACAAGGTGGTCAGAGAAAGCTTCACTCAGAGATGAGATTGGAGTTCAACTTGGAAGGATAAGGGCTTTGCCAGGCAGGGAATAAGTTACAGAAGGATATTCTTGACAAAATAAACAACTGTTTTAATTCATGGAGTATATTATGTTCAGAAAATGGTAAGAAATTTACTGTGCCTAAACAATAGGGTTTGTACAGCAAATGAAACATTGTTAGGGGATGAGGATAGGATAATAAAGCAGATCGGGATCAGGTTATGATATGCTTTGTCCATGTTGTCGGGATAATATTTTGCAAATAGTAAATCAATGCATTTTAATATCTCAATTAATGCATATTCCTTTGCATTCTTGTACTTCCAAAGTCAAGCCATGTGGCTTATCATGAGGAGAAATACTGTAAAATAAACTGGCCTTTGATAAGCTTTAAGTCTCAAAGCAGATTTTCTTGACCTCTTGAGGAAGATAGTAACTGAGAGAGGTAGGTTTTATAAGAGACAGAAAAGGCTTTACTAAATTCTTTGATCTCTTCCCTTTATTATTTCAAAAGCCAGCCTATATAGTTTGTGTAAGGGAGAGCCAATCCAGAAAGGAAGTTTAAGTTGGAAGAGTATGCCCCTTTCAGCCTTGTGGATTTTACTAGAAAGACAAGAGATAGCAAGAGTGAGGCCAGAAGCATATCTTCTCTCCCCTTCAGGTTCCTGCTTTGAGACAGCAAAGGAATTGCAGGTAGAGGGTGGAGCATGAGAGGGAAGGGCATTTGGAAACATTGAAACAGAAATTGTAAGGACTGAGGACATTGGATCTAGAGACACTGCTTAAGAGCAGCCACAGGCCTAGGAAAACACCCCGTCCACTCAGTACAATGTCCAGCATGTCATGGGAACCATGGTATGGGGCTGAGGGTAGATGAGGATCCCATAAATAACCTGAGGCACATCTCCTGGCTGCTCATGGCCTGTGCATGTTCTGCAGGGACCCCAGATGTTCCTGAATGCTTTACAGAGGACACCTGAAGATACTGGGAGTGCCAGTACACCAGCATAGCCTGAGGTCATAGAAAGGACACCCTGTAAAAGAACCTAAAGGCCCAGAGCAAATGACCAGCCTTCAGCAGTGGGTGCCACCACAGCACCCTAAAAGTTGTACATCACTGCTCACCAGTCCAAAGAGAATGCACATCCAGCCTTTTCACAGCAGAGATGAACCAATCAGCCAGCTAACACATATGTTGTGAGGAGGTAGTGCCTTATTGTACAGGGAGATAGAGATGAACAAGACAAGCATAACTTTCTGATGATTGTTGACTTGAGCGCCAGATCATGAGAAGGAGGCAGCACATGTACATCTGGGAAATGTGTGATGTGGGCTAGAACACTGTGAATGAGGAAGACACTGGCAGGACATGAAGTCACAGAGGGAGGCGGAGGCAGAAGATACTCGCATAAGGCCTTTAAGGCCATGGTAGAGAGTTTGGATTTTATTCTGATTACAGTGGGGAATCACTGAAAGGTTGTCTGAAGGAGAGTGACAGGATCTGATTTCCCATTAGAAAGATAATTTTAGGTGCTGTGTGAAGCGTGGATTGTAAGGGACAAACATGGAAACGGGGAGGCTAGTCAGTAAGTGATGTTAAGAGTTCAAATGAGAGATGACAGAAGCTTAGACAAATTGTAACAGCAGCGCTAGTGAACATTGTTGGCTTTGGCATGCATTTTGGAAGTAGAGCCAACAGGTGTTGTTGATGGACCTGATTGGCGTGTGAGGTGAAGAGAGTAATGGGGGTTGATGGTATGAGCAACTATGGTACAGTGGCCATCACTGACATGGGGAAGGTTTGGTGAGAGATGAGTGAATTAGAGGAGAGGAGGAATCAAGAGTTTGGTCTTGGCCATGTTCAGTTTGAGATGCCAATTAGACATCCAAGAGACGATATCAAGTTAGAAGATGGATATATGAGTCCAGAGCAGGATAACATAGGATTAGAGATGAAAAATCAGTGTACAGGTCATCTACAGCATCTAGACCATATTTAAAGCCAAAGGGCAGGATGACGTCACCTAGACAGGGAAGGAGGAACCCTTCTCACCACCACAGGGCTGTGTAGGTTGCACCATCCTCTCGCCCTAGCCCAGAGACTCTTGGAGAATAATAGTAGAGGGAGAAGAAATCTGAGAGACTGGGCAACCTGTAAGAAACTACACATTTATCCAAAGGGATGCTTTAAATTATTTTACTGGATTACATTTATGGGTTTCAAGTGAAATTTAGATTTTCTTTTACCCACTACATAGTAAAGAAAGGCTTATCAGATCAGCCCTAGAGAAAATAAATTCCTTTTCTTTTATTCACCTGAGCATACTGTGAATAAACCTTGCTCCAACAATTCTTACTATAAACAAATATTTTCCCCTCTTGAAATGAAATTCATAGATAATAAAACTGACCTATGTATGGTTTCAAAAAATTAATGTCATATTTAATGTCCTATGTATGAGAAATAAAGGGAAAGTAATTTATCATAAAATATGTATTTCAATGTGTCAATGCTCGGGCACAGCTACACCAGAAAACATGAAATAGTCAGATGCTTGAATCTATATATAGGCTCACCACAAATGTGACAGACACAAATGCGGATGCATTTTTGATAACTCAAAAACCCCAAGCAGCATCCACCGTCAGTAACATGATTCTCCAAAATGGCAACTTTTGTAAAGTTCTGAACAAAACTAAGGTACATACTTCCCTCAATTTACACAATACGGTTGGACCCTTGAACCACGTGGGAGCTAAGGATGCTAGTCACCCCCCCCCGCTCCGTTGTGTACAACTTTTGACTCCCCAATACCTAATTATTAATAGTGTGCTGTTGGGAACCCTTATGGATAGCATAAACAGCTGATTAACACATATTTTGTATGTTATATGTATTACATATTGTATTCATAGAATAAAGTAAGCTAGAGAAAATAAAATGTTAATAAGAAAATCATAAAGAAGAGAAAATACAGTATTGAAGAAAAAATTAATGTATAAGTGGACCGCACAGTTCAAACCTGTGTTGTTCAGGATCAGCTGTGCTTCCATTTCTGTAAAACTTCTGTTTAAATATGTATATAGGTTTCTCACTTACGTGAATTTATTGGGAGCCATTTTAAAGTTATACAGGATATGAAGTAATTTTTCATTAAACAAGACTGTCCATGCATTGTAGCACATCTAACCTCCTTGGCCTCTGCCCAATAAAAGCCAATAGTACTCCCAATTTCTGTGACAACCACAAATGCACCCACAACTTGCAAATATACCTAGGGAGTAGTACTACCCCCCATTGAGGTTCGCTATTTAAACCTCAAATATAAAATTATCTTTTAGTTAACAGAGAGCCAATGAAAAATTATAAGAAAGAATGTTCACATACCAATGTTTTGAAGACACCACCAATGTCATTGTATAGGTTGAAATGGATGGAAATTAGTGGCTAAGGTTTCCATTAAGTGGCTGTTGCAATATTTTAGAGAACAGATAATAAAAACCTAGATTAAGACTATAGAATGAAGGTGGGAGAAGAAGAATCAGAATCTGGAGACAGTCTAAAGCAAAATGAAAAAATGTGAAGGTCAATTACACATAGACTGGGGAAGAAACAGGAATGCAGGATGGCTCTGAGCTTTCTAATTTGGGAGACCAAATAAATGATAATGCCATTAACCACCTTATTGAATACAGGAAGAAAAGCAGATTCGCAGGACAAGGGAGTAGAAGATAAGTTTAATTCCATTTCATGAATATACAGTTTGAAGAAGCTGTAGCCATTTTTGCTTTCACCTAATTTTCTACCATTAATTCATTCAACAGTATGTATTGACTATCAACTACTTGCCTGTCACTGGGTTTGTAGCAGTGAGTAAGACAGTCATACGTATAAGGAATTTACCATCTAATGGGAAAGACATTTCAACCAATAATCATACACATAATTAATTATAACTATAATGAGTGAAGTTGTGATAAATGCAATAAAGAGTCTGGCATCCAATGAAAGTTGACCTAATTTGTCTGGACAGTAAGGAGATGGCCCCTGCCTGAGAGGCTCCCACAACTTTTATGCCCTCCAGTCTCCCAACCATACTTCTTTCCATCACCCTTCATCAGTAGGTCGTGACTCTGGTTTAGAATCATTGAGATGATCTATTGTTCAATTTCCTCAGCCATTGTTTTCTTGTGGTCTCTGAGCTAGGCCTGAAATCTTTATTATCCATCATGGCTTTCCTGTGAGAATGCCTCAACTGAACTCACTGGGAAATAAAACAAATAAATAATTTTTCCCTATCCAAACCCAGACCTTTTCTTACCAAACTCCTCTAACTTTTGGTGAAACTGTGAGAGCAACTGACCTTTTTGAAGTCTCACCTGCATCCATAGAGCTGGTTGCTCACAGCTGTGTCCCTATGCCAGAGAATTGTCAGGTATATCTACCTGCCTCTTAATATCACCTCTCCCACCATCCTCATCAAATTCCACCTCCACTTTATTGATTCATATGGGCAGCCTACAACAAAGCTGGTTCTTTCAGAAATTGTCAGAGACCAACAGTCTTTATGAGACTAATAAAACAAAAAGCCAATCTAACAAAATTGCAGAGCAATTTTAGTAAAATTAGCAGGTCCTCAGCTAGAATCCTTGCAAATATCCATGGCAGCACACAGAACAGTGAGATTACATGACAGACACTCCCAGTACCCAAAAGGAGACTCGATCCTAAGGGAATCCCTCCTCACTTACACCTTTTAAAGAAAAGCTGGTGCAGCCATTTCTTAACTGGTATAAAGTTTCAGATATAATCAGGATAAAAAGGGGTGGTGTTACATACAGTGGACTTTGGACTATGACTCTGGATGAAATAAGTTTCTTCTTAAAATCTGGCCAAATGATGTTCATAACATCTGTCTTCAAATCAGTCAATATTGAATTGGCCAGAAGTCATAACAGCAACACGGGAAATATGAAATATTTTTCATGTTTTAAAATATCACTGTAAAACTTTTTAAAATATAATTTTAATAAATAAGCCCCTACTATGTCCTAACTCAGTTTCAAAAATCAACATTTGTATGAACTTCTGAATTTTGCCCCTAGACCCAAACCATAGCACACATACACACACACACACACACACACACA
>NW_017731707.1:447912-459700 GCF_001890085.2 Hipposideros armiger
ATGCACACACACACACACACATGCACACACACACACATACACACACACACACATGCACACACACACACACACACACACCATACTTTTATTCAACAGAACAAATCTAAAATATTAAAATCCAGGCTACAGTGAAAATAAAAATATGTAACATCTATAGAAGAGTAGTTCATTTGTGCTGATGTCTAATTAGAAAATTGTGGAAAATGGTGTACTAAAATACTCCTACTATTTTAATAAATATAAATAATATAATGTAAGGACCAGCCGAGTGGCTTTGTTGGTTCTCGCTCAAGGGTGCGAGCTCTGAGCAACTGCGGTTCGAGTCCTAGCCCAAGCTGAGCTGCTGCTGAGCTGCCAACAGGTGGCAGAATGGCTCAGCTAAAAAAAAAATAAATAAAATAAGTAAAAAAGAAATAGAAATGATATAATGTGTATATGATTGCATAAATAATCACAAGTCATTATTATTATATTTCAATTACACTTCCAATGAAGATAGAATCAGTTGTATTTCTGAAATGATAGTTAGATGTGCCTTTTTTAAATGTTTTTTTCTCTTTCAGTTACTAAAAATGATGACTGTGGAAAATATTGAACTATCTCGATAATTGGGACTAGAAAAGGCATGATGATAAACAGATTCAAATCCTAGGGCATATATTCAAACAAAATATTTATAAATAATGAGGTCTCACTTAGCTATAATCTCTTTGGGAGCCTTTTTGAAATTCAGATATGAGAACCTGGGAAACACAAGCTGATGCAATATTCTGAAAAATCCTCCAAGGAAAAGAACATCTACAAAACAAGCATATTGGGCCGCCGAGTGGCGCAATGGTTAAGAACTGGCTTGGGACGCCAGAGGGCCCCGGTTTGGATCCCACATATGAGGGCCAGTGACACTGCCCTCCACAGAACAAAACGACAGCAACTTGTCTGTTCCCCTTCCCCCAATTCCCCAGCACTGTTCCCATCCCCCCAATTCCCCAATAAAAATCTTTTAAAGAAAAACAAGCGTATTAAATGAACTGTGTTCAAGAATTTAAGCCAATGTGTTAACACTAAAAGGGCAATATAGGATCATGAAAGTAAAATTATTTGCATTATCATTTTAAAGAATTCTCTGTTTGGGGACTGCAGTAATTACTTTCAAGAATATATTGCATATATGAAATTTGAGCACTACAGTTATCTTGTCTATCTTGTTTTTTGATAACACTTGCCTTAATAAAAGTAATAAAACTAAAAACTCCCTCCCAAAAGCATGCTGTTATTTAAATAACTTTCTCTTTGGCCACCTCAACCTGAAAAATATTAAGGCAAGTTTAATGTTCATAATAAATCCCATGGGATTTGAGAATATTTTTATGACTGTGAATATGAAAGTTTCTATGAGAAACACTTGCATTTTGCCAGTGCATAAAAAAACAAAGCAAATTGCAGATGCAGTAGGGAAAACTTAATTTAAAGTATTTCACCAAATTTTAATTCTTGAGTGCTCACCAAACCATGTGATACCAAACCATTTTCATTGTCTAGTTAACAAGAAAAAAATTAATTTGTGATTTTAAGTGGTCTTCTAAAAGTATAAACCATCCTCACCTAATCTTGGTTTACAGTTTAAAATGTTAATATATGATACCTTTTGAACTACTTGTAGAAAATAATCACTGTGATTTTTGTTTTTATATTTTAATACATATCCAATGGAAACAATAACTATGAATTTAGCAAGATATAAAACTTGTAATAAGTTCTGTGGTTAAAATTCTTATGCATTAGTCATTGCTTACATATTATCTTGTTGCACTGGTATGAATAGCAATCTCACAGAGTATTTACAAAATTAAAATCCTATAGAACATTAAGGACTCTTACAATTTACCTAATATGAACCTACATTAGAAATTTGTTTCTGAATTATAAAATCAAACAGGCTCAAAATAAAAGAAAAAAATTATATCTTTGGTATCCAGTCATACTTCTATTGACTGTTCCATGTCTTTGCCCACTTCTGTTTTTCTGTTGGGTTTTTGCCCTTTTCACATTGATTTAAGAGTTCTTTGTATATTAGACACTGGCCCTTTGTTTTATCAAATGTGTCACAAATTTTTTTCTAGTTTGCAATTTATTAATTGTCATTTACTGTATTTAATATGATGTGTTTGAGAAAGCAAGTAAGTAATAGCTTTAAAGCACTGAGGAAAAATAATTGTTAACCTGAAATTTTATATCCAGGTGAACTATCGTTCAAGAGTGAGGCAAAACAATGACATTTTCAGATATATAAAGATTCAGAGAGATCACTACTTATGAAGTCTCAATAAAAGAACTAATAAAAGATGTCTTTCAGGAATAAGTAAAATAAAATCAGCAGGGCAGGGATACATGATATTTTTAAATGGGGTATTAAAAATTAATTTAAAATTTTAATTAGTGTTGCCTGTAAAAAATAAAAAACCCAAAGAACTGCATTTTTAAAAAGTGAAACAATCATAAGTTGGTAGAGTAGAATAATAGGTAACTGAAGCATGCTAAGATTGTTTTTATGTTTGGAAAAGAATAGAAACACCACATAACTTAGAATCTGTAAGAAAAATTTATAGTTAAATATTATGCTGAAAAAATATGGATTACTACTATAAGGCAGAATATATAATCAGTGATAAATTGCTCAGCAGATGAAAAGTGGAGAATAGAAAAGTATGGATCAAGAGAAGGCAGGAAAAAAAATTAAAGCAACAGAAAAAGAATGGTAAGCATAAAATATAAAATAAGATGATAAAAATCAGTGGCAATATATAAAAAAATGAGACCATTTATTTGAGGTTATTATATAGGTTGAATAAAATAACAAAATCCTGCTTTATGCTGCTAACAATATACTAAACTAAAAGACCACACACAATAGTTGAAAATAAAAGATAAAGATATCTGGTATCTTATGCAAACACTAACCAAATTAAGGTATTTTAGCAGCATAATATTTGAAAAAATTAAATTTAAAAAAAGCAATTCAAGTGAATAAAAATATAAACCACAGACTGGAGGAAAATATTTGCAAAAGACACATCTGATAAGAAGCTGTTATCCAAAATATACAAAAAACTGTTAAAACTAAACAATAAGAAAACAAACAACCTGATTAAAACATGGGCCAAAGTCCTGAACAGACACCTTACCAAAGAAGACATACAGATGACAAACATGCTTATGAAAAGATGCTCTACCTCATATGTCACTAAGGAATTGCAAATTAAAATGATGAGTTACCATTACACACCTATTAAAATGGCCAAAATCCGAAACTAACAACACCAAATGCTGGAGAGGATGTGGAGCAGCAGGAAGTCTCATACATTGCCGATGGGAATGCAAAATGGTACAGGCACTTTGAAAGACTTTTGGAAGTGTGGCGATTTCTGACAAAGCTATCATATTCTTCCATATGACCCAGCTATTGTGCTCTCATTTTGCCAAAAAAAAAATACACATGAATGTTTATAGCAGCTTTACTCATAATTGCCAAATCTTGGATGCAACAAAAATGTCCTTCAGTAGGGGAATGGATACATTGTGGTACATCCAGGTGGTGGAGTATTATTCAGCACTAAATAGAAATGAGCTGTACAGCATGAAAAGACATGAAGGAAACAAATGCATATTACTAAGTGAAAGAAAATAATCTAAAAAGACTATACATTGTATGGTTCCAATTATATGACTTTCTTGAAGAGGCAAAACTATAAAGACAATAAAAAGGTCAGTGATTGCTCGAAGTCATAGGGGCAGAACTGAATATGCAGAGCACACAGGATTTTTAGGATAATGAAAATACTCTGTATGATTTTATAATAATGGATATATGTCAATATACATTATAGTCTCCTCAATAATAACAAGCAACAGAGGCAATAAAGTAATAACTTAAAAGCATTGAAGGAAGATAATTTGTAACCCAAAATTTTATATCTAGTCGAACTATCATTCAAGGATGAATATTATATATTTGTACAAACCCACAGAATGAACAACACCAAAATTAACCCTGAATTTAAAATATGAATTTTGTTTGATTGTGATATGACAGTGTAGGTTCATCCTTGGTAAAAAAAAAAAAAAAAATGTACTATCCAAATGAGTGATGTTGACAATAGGGGAGGCTCTGTAGGGAAGTGGGTATATGAGAAATCGCTATATCTTCCTCTCGATTTTGTTGTAAACCTAAAACTTCCCTAAGAGGAAAAAAAAGTCTTAAAAAAACAGATGCAGTGTCTGGGCTGTGGTGTCGTTATAAGAGTAGCTTGGCTTCAGACTTCTGACTTAGTTTCTATTCCTATAGATGCCAAGAATAATTCTCCTTTCGTTCAGAGATCCTGAGAGGTATCCAATATTCTTCACTAAAATCCTCTTCTGTTGATGCCTAGCAGAGCTGGTTTTATTGTTTACTACTAAGAACCCTGACTGATACAGCTGTGAGGTCCAATCCACCTGCAAGGTAAAGAAATTTCATCATATAACCTCTGTTGAGAAACTAAGGCTGTGCCCTTGGGCTATATGCTGGAAATCTGAGTATGGTAACATAGATGAGAATTTGAAAAATCCAAGAGTATGCCCACTTGCACTGATGCTCTACTGAAACTGTTCTTTCTATGATTTCTATTTTACTGATAAATCCAGTGTCCTGTGTTCTCTTCTCAAGGTTGAACTTTATACCATATTTGATATTGTTGATGACCCCCTCCCTCTGGGATCTCTATCATCCCTTGACAAAGAGCATATTAAGGGCAGAGATTGAGTCAGATTATTTTTGTATTCCTAGCACATTGCATTTTGCTTGACACATGACACTCAATGAGATTTCAATGAATAAATGAATGAATGAATACATATTGAATTTTTAACTAGGACAAAGGAGAGAGCATAATTGAATAAAGCCCACAGAAAATTTTAGTTGAATAGTGAAAAAGTAACAGTAACTCATTTTGAGTGTTTTAAGCCTATTTTAATTATAGTGACTAATTTGTATGTAAGCAAATTGAGGATTAATGCAACAAATAAGACAGATAATTGTCTTATAACCAAAATATATCAATGAGGTTGGTCTATTTGTTAATATATATTGATTTATCAATTAAATTGAAGAGTAAAAAGATAATAAAGAAGGCACCACAATGGCATGTAGTTGGAAAGATCCCAAGGAACATTAGATGTCCTGTGGATATTCTGTTATTCATAATAGGTATTTATCGCAAAAACAACAACAACAAAAAAAAACAAACAAAAGTGCCCTTACTGATTTAACAATACCATCTCATATTTTTGGATCTTGAATGATCACCAGATTGATGTTTACCACACCTAGATTAAAATCTAAAGCTAAAAGTTATTTTTACCTGGACAAAACTGAATCAGCCCTGTAGAAGATTATAGTAAAATACTACTTATACTAAAATCGAGTATGCCCAACCTAACCAGATGTCAATCTCACAGGCATTAATTGATCAGGAACAGGAGTCAGAATACTGCAACCTATAGACCAAGTCCAGCTGCTCATCTGTTTTTGTAAATAAAATTTCATTGGAACACACATGTGCCAATTTTTTTCATGGATTATCTATGGCTGCTTTTGCCCTACAATGGTGAATTTAAGTACTTGGAACAGAGAGTATGGGCCACAAAGAACCTAAAATATTTACTATCTGGCCCTGTATCAAAAAAGTTTACAGACCCCTGATTAAGAGTATATGGAGAAAGCAGAGAGATCTAATTTAGATTTCTAGACTTGTACAAAAAGGCCCTGAAAAGGGATTTCTTTCTATCCCAACATCATAGCCGAAATTTCTGTCTCAGTCCTCTCCTTATCACACTCCTCCTTCACCCCATTTCACTATAATCAGGCCTTAGACCTGTGAACAGTTTATTGTAATCAAACCTCGTGATTAAAAACCTATAGTATATCAGAATTCCACATCCACTTGTAAATTATCCTGATTCTTTTCCCTAAGTTCTCACATTGTTCTCACTTGTCAAAATGAATAGTCTTCCTTTTATCTATGGTCCTTCTCTGACAACTCTGGATCAATGTATTTTTCTGCTCCCATTTTCCCACAGATTTCTTTAAAATGCTTTCTTATGTACATGCTCTTAGCATTATTTTCTTCCAGCTCCACACTTGCTCATGCATCATTTATCTGCTTCCACAGCTCTCATCATCATTCTGTACAGCTAATTCCCTCCCGCTTTGACCTTTCCTTTAAACCTCACACCTGCATTTCCAAGCTATACATCTTTGTGTGGGTGTGCTGGTTTCCAACTCACATTTGTCCAGTTTGACATCTAAATCATTATCTCTGCCTACAAGAACAAAGCATAAAATGCACTTAAAAAAAAAAAAAAGCAGTCATTCATTGTTTACATTCCCTGACTCAGTTAATTGCATCATTTTCCGACAGTTTTCAAAGCTAGAAACAAGGGAACCCTCTCAACCATCTACATCTGACCTATCTTAAAATTCCAAAGATTCTTGCATTTTAAATGCATTTAGAAATTGTCTCCTCCATGTAATTTCCATTATTCTATTTTACATCCTCATCATTGATTAACTTTAAAATAGTCGAAATCTGTGTTCCTGTCTTTGGCTGACTATTTCTCTAATTCATCCCTCGTATTGTTTCCAGAGTTATTTTAATACAAATCTGATCATGAAACATCTCTGTTCAAGAATCTTCAAGATTCCCCGTGGACCTACAAAATGTTTGGAGCAGCATTCAAGGCTAATCATACCGTAAGCTACCTTTTCAGTTTTATTTCCAAATATACCCTATCATGAAACTTAAACTCTAATAACATTTGATTATTTTCCTTTTTCCAAATATACCTGTAGCATAAGAGTTGAATCACTCTTCCCACCCACACCCCTACACCCACCATCCTAAATGCACCTGAGGAACAATAGATGGTTGTAGTTTGGCTCACAGTTGGATTTTGGTTTGCTGAGAATCCTATGCAAGCTAGCTAGAGAAGGGGAGAAAGAGGAGCAAGGTAGATAGAAAGGCTGCGGAGGAGGCTCTGAGGAAGAAATAAGACAATTATAAGAAAGAGAGAAAGTGTGCGGAAAGAGTAGCGTTTTAGGCTGTTTTGCTCTATGACTCCTTCCTCTGTTTTCTCATTAAATCTTTAGTAAGTCTATATTTCTAAGCAATATTCTCACAGTTGAACTCAGTTAAGGGCTAACCCTGAGTGGCCTGGCCTGAAGCTATGCATGAGGTGAATCCAAGAAGACCTGGATTCCATTTAACTGTGTATATGTAGGCTTCATCTTTATTTTGTAAATTTCTGTGAAGGCATGAATTGTGTTTTATAGTAACTGATCTCTGTTTACGCTATTGATTGGGATTCTATCCATCTCTAACCTGTATTTCTCCTATAATTTCTTTTTAAATCCTATTTCTGTGTTCTAGTCTCCTAATCCTTCATACTATTAATTTAAGCAGCTGGACAAACGAGTTGGCTCTCTCCCACAACCTTACCTCCTATATCTTATCACTATTCTGTACACTTTTTCCTATAGCCTATCACTATCACCAGCAAAGCACATGTTCAGAAGAGCTCCTTGAGCCTATTCATTCATTCTTTGAATCAGAAATCTAAAACTATTAAGATTCTTTAGGAAACAGCTGTTCCATTAGACATTTTACCCACCACCAAACAACTGTTGTTGCCTATGCCCCCTTCTCCCATTAGATAGCATTAGATATGGGACACTTGCAGTAAAGCTTGTGATATTCTATCTTTAAAGCTCTCTCTTCCAGTGCACTAAATTAGAACATGCAATTGATGTTTAAAAGAAAATAATTATGCCAGATACTGTTCCAACAGTGCCAATTAACAAGAAAAACAAAATCCTTGTCATTATTGTCACAAACAAGAAAATATAAGATAATAATGTGATAGAGTGCGATTAATTTAGATGTTTGTTTGCCTATATTATCGAAGTGAAGCCACTGAGTTCCTCTGAGATATTTGAGCTGTGATCCGAATGACAAGAAGAAAGCAGTTGTGGAAATATCTGAGGAAGGAGCATTCCTGGCCAAGGGAATAGCTTCAATGATAGGTCAGATCTATCATCTAAGCAGTCCTGTCAAACACTAGCAGTTTTTATTGTTTCTGGTTTGGTGGTTAGAAATTTTGTGTGCCAAAAATAAACTACTAGCAAAAAATTAAAAAATAAACTACTAGCGTCAACCTCTTCATTCTTCTCTCTCTTCCCCAATTCCTGCCTTCCAATCAATGTAAAAGTCATTGTTATAACCATTGTCCGCATATAGTTGGTGCTTAATAATTATACTACAGTGGGACTTTCAGTATGAAGCCTCTACTATACCAAGTGTTGCCAGAAGAAGCAGTGACCCCAAAGTTACTGTTTTACTTTTTTACATAGGGTCATATTGCTATAACCTCTTCATTCTACTCAAAGAATATGGTTTCCAAAGTGGGGTGTGAAAACAAAACAATGGGGAGCAAGAATAAAATATTAGACATGACACATATTAATTTTGTTTCCATAAAAACAAAGGGACTTTTATGCTTTTCTAATACTTAATGTACTGACTGACACTGCTGCCCTCACTTGCTCACAAGTCAAATGTATAGCATGTACCATAGGCCCAGGAGGGGTGAGAACTCAGGTGGTTGTCAGTTGATTTCCTTTCTATGTATTATGTACCACAATTTATGTGCTACACAGAGTGTTTTCCATGTGGTTAATTTTTATAAAATAAGATCTTTAAATAATAATAGAGCCTTCATAATACTTTATAATAAGGCTGGTCATGAAAATTTTTTTACCACACCGTAACCTGTTTACTGTCTTTCTGTAGAAAGGATTATCCAACTAAAAGCTGAGTAACACTTATCTGTAAAAAACTTGACAAGTGTTCCCAATTTGCTGACCTTTTCTTTGAATACAAGTGACTGTCAGATATTTTTGAAAAAAAAAACACAAAAATACTCTTAATCAGTTTCTTCAAGGTAAAGGTGACATTTTTAATAATGAAGGAGAAAGTAACTGCTGCTCAAAAGACATTTGTGCTCCAGGGAGAGCATTTTAAAAAGAAAACACTTGGAAATGTTCCATTGTTGTATAATTTTGTTGCTGAAAAAAAATGTAAATGTAAAACTTAATATATGCACACTTAAAAACTTGGAAATAGAGTTTTTAAAACTTTAAACAAATTTTTTCAAATATGTGGTTTCAGTGGGTTTTGAAGCCATTTCTTAAGAATCAAAAAAATGCAGTAACTTCCGATTAGTTTGTAAGAACAACTGACTGATATTAGGGATGATATATGTTTGCTAGCTGAATTCGAATAAAACCCTGAGCATAATTGGGAATGGATCGAAAAAATGAGTGTCATGATTTAGCAAGCACAGCTAATGGTGTACTTTTTCCATCTGGCTATACTTATTTTTGTGAGATAACTCTTTCAGCTAAAATAGCCATTAAAACCAACATGGGAATAAACTGAACTTAGAACCAGACCTCTGAGCCACTACATAACAAGGTATTAAACCAAGATTTTTTTAAATTGCTGAGGCATTGTCAACCAAATTGCTCTCACCAGAAGGACAGAGAGGTTATCGAACCATTGATAAATAGAATAAAATATGAAAATTATTATTTAGTTTATCTTTTTAATCTCATCAGTCTTTTTAAAATAATTGTTTTATTTTTCAATTACAGTTGACATACAGTGTTTTATTAGTTTCAGGTGTACAACATATTGATTATACATTTACGTAAGTTACGAAGTGATCACCCAGATAAATCTAGTATCCATTTGACACCATACAGTTATTACAATATTATTGACTATATTCCTTATGGTATACCCTACATCCCCATGAATATTTTGTAACAATTTGTACTTCTTAATCCCTTCCCCTTTTTCACAACCCCAGCTGGCAGCATCAAGATATTCTCTGTATCTATGAATTTGTTTCTGTTTTGTTGGTTTGTACATTTTGTTCTTCAGATTCCACATATAAGTGAAATCACATAGTACTTGTTTTTCTCTGTCTGACATACTCCACTCAGCACAATACCATCTAGGTCCATCCATGTTGTTGCAGATGGCAGATTTCATTATTTTTTATGGCTCAGTAATATTCCACTGTATATATGTACCACTTCTTCTTTATCCATTCATCCACTGATGGACAACTAAGTTGCCTCCCAATCTTGACTATTGTAAATAATGTTTCAATGAACCTATGGATATATATGTCTCTTTGAAGTAGTATTTTGGGTTTCTTTAGACAAATACCCAAAAGTGAGATTACTGGGTCCTTCTTTGTCTCTTGTTACAGACTTTGTTTTGGAGTCTGTTTTGTTTGGTATAAGTATTGCTACCACAGCTTTTTTTTTTTTTAATTTCCATTTTCATGAAATATCTTTTTCCATCCCTTTACTTTCAGCCGGTGTCTTTCAATCTGAAGTGAGTCTCTTGTAGTCACCATATGTAAGGGTCTTGTTTTCTCATCCATGCAGCCACCGTATCTTTTGATTAGAGCATTTAATCCATTTACATTTGAAGTAATTATAGGTAGGTACATAGTGATTGCCATTTTATTATTCATATTTATTTTTTCCCCTTCTTCTTATAGAAGGCCCGTTAACATTTCTATTTTATATTTGTTCTACAAAATACATATTACAGTAAAACATTATACATAATTAATAAATATACAGTTATAATGTATGAGGAATGTTTAAACATTTTTAGAGGTGCATAATCAAAACAAAAATCTGGAGATTGCTTTAGTAGAACTAGTCTCATCATCTCTCAAATCCCTGTTTACCTTAGTCATCTTTGGAAGTTTAAGTCCTTCCATCTTCCATTATACCTTGGTCTTTCATTCTCATATTGCTCTGTAATCTTCTATTCTGACTAAACCCCACTCCTATCTCAACCTTTCCACTCCGCCCTCTAAAAAGCCTAGATCAGGATCAACAAGCTCCTTGTGGTAGCTCTTCTCACTGATGGCTTCCAATGGATTACATCTCCTGGTGGTGACATCGTTATGAGTTCCCTCTTTTGAATATGGACTGGCCCTGTGACTCCCTTTAATAAATAGAATGTGGCAGAAGTGATGCTGAGCCAGTTTTCGGTCTAAGCCTCAAGAAGTTCTGGCAGTTTCCACTTTCATGCTTTTGAGAGCCCTGGTCTGCCATGTTAGAAGTTCAACTATACTGCTAGAAAGTTCATGTGGAGAGAGAGCGGGAGACCCTGAGATGAAAAAGAGAGATACTCTAAGATGAGAAACTTGAGAGATAGATGGATGATAGATAGATAGAAGATGATAGATAGATAGATAGATAGATAGATAGATAGATAGATAGATAGATAGAAGACAGACAGGTAGGCAGGCCTAGGTCTCCTGCTGTGCCCAACTTTCCAGTCATCTCCACCAAGGCACCAGATATGCGAATGAGCCAACTTGGATTTTCCAGCCTAATCAAAGCCCCAGATGACTTCAGCCCCTTCCAACATCATGTGAATCAGGAGAATCACCTAGCTGGGCCCAGTCAACCAACACTATCTTGAGAGAGAATAAGATTGTTATTTTAAGCCACTGAGTTTTGGTGTGGTTTATTAAGCAACAATTGATAACAAAACCCTCTGTTACATTCTCAATCTTCTGGAAACTTTCCATTCCGTCTTTTGACTCAAAACTGACTTTCCAGTTGAGGACACTTTACCCTCTCAAATGACATCTGCTTTTT
>NW_017731707.1:461315-464636 GCF_001890085.2 Hipposideros armiger
AGGAGAGAGCTTTCTCTCTGCAGGAAGAAAATCATGAAAATACTCCTGGTTTCTCTCAGCAAGTGCTCCCTCCACTATCATTCCTTAGTACCCCTTTTTTCCTGAGAGGAAGAGGGAATTATCTCACTGATGAGACAGGGACTCGGAACTGAGAACGTGTGGCTCAGACCTCCGGTTCCTTCTTTCTGAATGGCTTCATTCTCCTTTGCCCTTTAGTAAACAGCTTCCCCTGGGGGGAAGCCTGCAGTTCAGTCTGCTTAGGAGAGCAGGGGGAGTAAATTCATTCAGGATGATGGCAGCGGGAGCAGTACTAGAAGCCCATTTTACGCTATTCTCCAATGAAAAGACCCAGTAATACAGCTATTTTGATCTCCATCGAATCGGACTCCTGAATCCTATTTCCCACTTGGTTTTTAATTCTGGAATAACACAGAGGGCTTAAAGCCCCACATTCTACTTCATTGGACTTTTTGTTACTTCTGCAACTTCATTGTTTTGCCCCTCTCCCCTGCTTACTAGGCTTCAGTTACTCTGGCCTTCTTTCATTTCCTAAAACACAGCCTGTCTCAAGATCTTTGCACTTGTAGCCCCCTCTGCCTGAAAAGTTCCTCCTCTGGCTCTTGGCATGATTTCCATCTTATCTTCAGGTCTCCGATTAGTTATCACATTCCAAAAGTGGCCTTCCCATCAATGTTCCATCAAGTTATTTCCCCACTGCCATTTTTGTCTGTCCAGCTCCTTATCTGCTTCCTCCACAGTACCTAGCAGCTCTTTGTTTGTTTATTTGCTTGTTTGTCCTTCTTACTCAAATGTGCTCAATAAGGCAGTAAATCTTATTGTCGTTCAGTTATATCCCAAAGGATTAGATCATAGATCAATAAATAGTAATAAGTATTTGTTGAATAAATGAATGACTGTATGGAAATAGCAACTTAGAATTAATACCTGGCTTGCTGACTTGATGATTACAAATTGTTTATTCCAATGAATTTCCATGTGAACTTTTCTTATTCCTCTCATTGTTTTGTACCCAGAAAACCAGAAATTGGTTTGTTTACCAAAAAAACTAGGTTCCAAATGTGCAAGTGCCTTGGAGAGGTGATTACTTCAAGAATACAGAGTCAACTTAATCAATGATGTTTATTGAAAACTTATATATATAGAATTATTACTATTACTAGGTGCTAGAAAAGAAAAAAGGACATAAAAAAGTGGATCTCGATCATGGATCTGAAAAGATGAAAATGTACATCCCTGAATGATTCAAGTACATATATAAAATGAAAAGCCTGTTTTTCAACATGATTAAAGAACTAGTTAATAAATTTATTTAGTCATATATGCATATTACATATGTATCATCGATACATATAGATTCTTACTAATTTTCATACATTTACCAGAACAAAATAAATTTAATATTATTACTACTGAGGTAGGCAGAATAATGTCCCCCAACTCTGTCCCCCACATATCCATCCCTGGAACCTGTGACTATGTTACGTTACACGGCAAAGGGAACTTTGCAACTGTGATTAAATTAAAGGGTCATCAGATGGGAATACTATCCTGGATTATTTCAGTAGGTCCAACATAATCATGAGGGTCCTTATAAGGGAAAGAATGAGGCAGAAGAGTGAGAGGAGGAGATGTGATTGCTGGCTAGAAGGGACACACAAGCCGAGGAATGTGGGCAGCCTCTAGGGCAGCGGTTCTCAACCTGTGGGTTGCGACCCCTTTGGGGGTCCAACTACACTTTCACAGGGGTCGCCTAAGACCATTGGNATAGATAGATAGATAGATAGATGATAGATAGATAGATAGATAGATAGATAGATAGATAGATAGATAGATAGATAGATAGATAGAAGACAGACAGGTAGTCAGGCCTAGGTCTCCTGCTGTGCCCAACTTTCCAGTCATCTCCACCAAGGCACCAGATATGCGAATGAGCCAACTTGGATTTTCCAGCCCAATCAAAGCCCCAGATGACTTCAGCCCCTTCCAACATCATGTGAATCAGGAGAATCACCTAGCTGGGCCCAGTCAACCAACAGTATCTTGAGAGAGAATAAGATTGTTATTTTAAGCCACTGAGTTTTGGTTTGGTTTATTAAGCAACAATTGATAACAAAACCCTCTGTTACAGTCTCAATCTTCTGGAAACTTTCCATTCCGTCTTTTGACTCAAAACTGACTTTCCAGTTGAGGACACTTTACCCTCTCAAATGACATCTGCTTTTTCCCTCGCACCCCACCTTCCACAGGGCCAATAAATGGGGTACATATTCTCCTTGCTCCCTGCTGTCCTTCTGCAGAGACCTCTGCTCGTTTAAAACTCATGCCATCTGGATATAAATCTCTCTAAATCATGTTGCTGCCATCTGCTGATCTCTTGGCCATACCTCTTCACTCACAGATAGCCTAGTCCCTGGCTCACACTCCGCTCCTATTTTTGTCATCATGCTCTGTGATTTCAGATTCTATGTGAATGACTCAGACTAAAACCTTCCTCTCAGTTCCTTGACTTCTTAACTTTTCCTCTACTCTTCAGTGACTTGCTCCCATGGCCATACCCTAGAACTCATAAACTGAACCACCTCTGAAATACAAATTTCAAATATCTTATCCTTTTAGTTCACATGTGCTATTAACTGCACTGCAACTGTTCTTTGACCACATCAGAATCTCTGAAAAACAATGTTGAAGAAAGATACAACCAGGCTGTCATATTTTTCATTGATAATTACAAACCTCACGTGGACATTCAACACTCCCGCAATACTACTTAATTTCTGCATTCGGGTTGCAGTCAAATTGTGGAGACAACTACTTCATGTTGTCTCTGCTCTCCTCACATCTCCTACCTCCCCTCTATCCCTCCCTTATGTTTCATAAACAAAACCGACATTATTCAGTGGGGCTTCTCCAAATTTCTGTCATAAAATCTACCAAGCCATCTGTATAGGTATCTTCACTCCTTATAGATATATAGATATATAGATATATAGAGATTCACTGCAGGAGTTTGTCTCTCAGGCCTATCACCCACCAGTGTTGGGTCCCATCTCCTCTTGCCTCCATGGGTTTTGCACCTTCAGTTATTCTGTCTACTTTGCATCACCAATGGATCACTCATTTCAATGTGAAAAAAGCAAATCTCTTAAAACCCTGTATCTCCCTTATGCCATTTCTCTGCTCACCTCTACAGTGAAAAGTCTTTTAAAAATGTACATGAGCCATCAACTGCTGATCCCTTCTTAAACTCTAAATCTGGCTTTGCTTTCCAAAATTTACATAAACGATTCTTGCAGAAACACT